>NW_026294514.1:41438738-41731571 GCF_007827085.1 Peromyscus californicus insignis | reverse complement strand
ACTCCCCATCCCCTCCAACTCCCCCATCCCCTCCAACTCCCCCATCCCCTCCAACTCCCCCCTCCCCTCCAACTCCCCCATCCTCTCCAACTCCCCCATCCTCTCCAACTCCCCCCATCCTCTCCAACTCCCCCATCCCCTCCAACTCCCCCATCCCCTCCATCTCCGCCATCCCCTCCAACTCCCCCATCCTCTCCAACTCCCCCATCCCCTCCAACTCCCCCATCCTCTCTAACTCCCCCATCCTCTCCAACTCCCCCCCATCCTCTCCAACTCCCCCATCCCCTCCAACTCCCCCATCCCCTCCATCTCCGCCATCCCCTCCAACTCCCCCATCCTCTCCAACTCCCCCATCCTCTCCAACTCCCCATCCTCTCCAACTCCCCATCCTCTCCAACTCCCCATCCTCTCCAACTCCCCATCCTCTCCAACTCCCCCATCCCCTCCAACTCCCCCATCCTCTCTAACTCCCCCATCCTCTCCAACTCCCCCCATCCTCTCCAACTCCCCCATCCCCTCCAACTCCCCCATCCCCTCCATCTCCGCCATCCCCTCCAACTCCCCCATCCTCTCCAACTCCCCCATCCTCTCCAACTCCCCATCCCCTCCAACTCCCCCATCCCCTCCAACTCCCCCATCCCCTCCAACTCCCCCATCATCTCCAACTCCCCCATCCCCTCCAACTCCCCCATCCCCTCCATCTCCGCCATCCCCTCCAACTCCCCCATCCTCTCCAACTCCCCCCATCCTCTCCAACTCCCCATCCCCTCCAACTCCCCCATCCCCTCCAACTCCCCCATCCCCTCCAACTCCCCCATCATCTCCAACTCCCCCCATCCTCTCTAACTCCCCCATCCTCTCCAACTCCCCCCATCCTCTCCAACTCCCCCATCCCCTCCAACTCCCCCATCCTCTCCAACTCCCCATCCTCTCCAACTCCCCCATCATCTCCAACTCCCCATCCTCTCCAACTCCCCCATCCCCTCCAACTCCCCCATCCCCTCCAACTCCCCATCCTCTCCAACTCCCCCCATCCTCTCCAACTCCCCCATCCCCTCCAACTCCCCATCCCCTCCAACTCTCCATCCTCTCCAACTCCCCCATCATCTCCAACTCCCCCATCCCCTCCAACTCCCCCATCATCTCCAACTCCCCCCATCCCCTCCAACTCCCCCATCCTCTCCAACTCCCCCCATCCTCTCTAACTCCCCCATCCTCTCCAACTCCCCCCATCCTCTCCAACTCCCCCATCCCCTCCAACTCCCCCATCCCCTCCATCTCCGCCATCCCCTCCAACTCCCCCCATCCTCTCTAACTCCTCCCATCTCCTCACCACTTCTCCTCCACAATTTAATGTACTCTGTTTTTAAACCACTGAGTGCATTTGGTACTACTACTATATGGATGGAGTTGGGACCATCCACTGAATCATGGACAGAGAAAAGGGCGCTGTATCTCTGAAGCAAAGGAACATTCTAGTAGCCATGGACTGCCAATAGCTCCTCAGCATCAAGGGTCCCCTCTCTGGTTCCTGCTGCAATTTCTGCTGCCTTGATCTGGTGCAGGTCTTGTTTTTGCACAGTCTTAAGGAAGGGATGCATGAGCGAATAATAATGCCACTTAGATATTTTGATAATTCCAGGGAAGTGCTGGTCTTACATTACAGCATAGAGACAAGGTGGTGCCAGCCATACAGAAAAATAATTGTAGATACACATTAGGAGATAAAATCAATCATGACATTGGCCATCAACCTGAACCTCAGTAACATGGACACCTTGATTTAACATACAGGGAGTGAGAGGTCTGTGGGTCAAATTCTGAAGAAAGATCCTGTAAGATGAGTACTCAACTCTGTCACTGAGTTTAACCCTTGCACTCTCCTAGAGACTCTGAAAAGTGACACACTAGGAAATAAGAAACCAGGGGGGCGCACAGTAAGAGTTGAGGTTGATGGACATACTAAGAGAAAGGGAGGGATAGGGAAGAGGAAGGCTGGTAAAGAGATAGGCCTTCAGAATGATAGGATGGGGGAGAGAAGGAGGAGCGGGAGAGGGTAGAGGGAGACCTCAAACCAGAGTGCATCTATCTATGTGTTGATGGGGACAGGCTGTGTGCTGAGGTTAGGAGTCATGTGCAGAGGCAAGCTATGGAATGAAAGAGTAATTCCCTTCGAAAGAGCAGCGGGGAATGGGGCCACAGGCTTGCAGTCTCTCAGGATCTCAGGCAAAGCATTGCCCACATACACCAAAGAAAACAAGGCTGGAAAGAAGCCAGGTTCTTAGGCGAGGTGGGGTTAGCCCAGACACTCATCCCAGCCCTGTCTCAGGCCCTCAAGTCTCCGGTATCCAGGGCCAACGTCCCTCTGCTGTGGTTGCTTCACAAACTGTCTGGGCTTTTCACTGTCTGTGAAGAATGTTAGCTCTGTGATCTGGCATGGTGAATGTTTAAGCCTTTTCCTTTGGGAATTAAAAGGAGTTTACTCTAACCACAGTTTTTTTAAAAAAGCACTGTGTGTCTTGTGTGTCCCAGCCTGCAACTGCCATGAAAACGGTTCCCTTTCTGGTGTGTGCCATCTGGAGACTGGGCTGTGTGACTGCAAACCTCAGGTGACAGGCCAGCAGTGTGACCAGTGCCTGGTAAGACATTTGCCGATCATTGCAGGCTACTCAATTGTTTGCCAGTGTTGTGTGATTGACACTTAACTTGGGTCCACGGGAACTTGAATTCACATGGGACGAGCTCACTCTTGACCGGTTTGTGCAGTACCTTCCCATCGAGAGAGCATGCATGCAGTATGCTCGGGAACAGATGTGTACTGAGAACATGATGATTCTGTGGAGCATCTTGTGTGTGAGATGAGAATTCGGAGAACATTGCAGTGTGTGTATGGGCTACTAACCTATGATTTTTCCTCTCTTGTGGCATAGCCTGGCTATTATGGGCTGGACACAGGGCTTGGCTGTGTACCCTGTAACTGCAGTGTGGAGGGCTCCACATCAGACAACTGCACAGAGGAAGGCCAGTGTCACTGTGTACCAGGCGTAACTGGGGAAAAATGTGACAGGTGTTCACACGGCTTCTACGCGTTTCGGGATGGTGGCTGCACACGTAAGCTCCTGAGCTCCTTACATTCCCTGTAAAACCTTCTCTGTGACCTTCCTCAATGTCAGGATAAATTCGGTGAAGTTCCTTTACTTTCCTCTTGTCTTTACAGTGAGTGGGGCTTCATGCCCGTTTTCTGTTCCTGGGTACAAGCAGGTGTTTGGTCCCAGATCCCCACCTCCTTGTTGTGTTAGCCTCGGTCTTTGAGACCCTGATTGCAGTCCACATCCAGCGACGTTTGTAAGGATGGAGGGTCACATCTAACACAACAGTAGGCAGATGATGAGAACCTGGTAACATTAGAACAGTGGTTCTTAACTTTCCTCATGCTGCGACCCTTTAATGCAGTTCCTCATGTTGTGGTGACCCTCCCCCCACAACTAATAAAATTATTTCATTGTTCCTTCATAACTGTAATTTTGCTATTTTTCTGAAATGTAATGTAAATATCTGATAATGACCCCCCCTCCAGAGGTCACGACCCACAGGTTGAGAACCACTCTATTAGAGCCCTTCCGTTCTTCTGGTCATCAAGCCATGTTTGTCCCCCTTCTTCCGCTCTGATGACCTCTCTGACATGGAGGGCAGCTGCCTCCGGGAGAGATGAAGAGATCTTGGGAATGGTTCCATGTCTTTTTATAGTGGTTCTGATCATCGATACAAGAGAAGTCACTTTACTGTCACCCCTGAGTCCCATGAGACGTCTAAATCTGTGATGCTTCTTTTGTTTTAGCCTGCGACTGCTTGCATACTCAGAACAACTGTGACCCTGACTCTGGAGAGTGCCTCTGCCCTCCTCACACCCAGGGTCTGAAGTGTGAGGAATGTGAGGAGGCATCCTGGGGCCGGGACCCGGAGCGGGGGTGCCAGGTGGGTGCTGCCACCATGCTGGGGTGAGAGTCTCTTCCCTGGCATGATCTTCCTTGTATCCACTGGCTTGGTTTGGAGCAGATAAGTATCTCCTTAGTTTATATTTAAAACCAGTACAGCTTGGCGCACTGGTGGTACACCTGTAGTCCCAGTTACTTGGGAGGCTGAGGCAGGGGGGTTGTTTGAGCGTAGTTCTAGGATAGCCTGGGGAGCTAGACTAGGAAGACCTCTACCTTTAAATAAATAAACACATACATAATAGACTCAGGAATAATGCAGAAGAGTAGCATCTTCCAAATTGCTTATTTTGGGTTTTCTTCAACAACTTAGCTTTGAAATTGATAGTTAGAAATTTATATCTATATATCTATATCTATCTAAGCAATATCTACATATCTATATAAAAGAATATCTATATAATATACCTATATTGTATATATCGATATCTATTATAGATATATAGGCAATATCTATGTATCTATCTATATCTGTTGATCTATCTGTATCTACCTATATACCTATATATATATATATAAATAGATACAGATATTGATACATATAGATAGATAGATAAATAGATATAGATATTGCCTTTTAAATATGTTTTAGCCTAGTCTATATTCTATTTTCAAATGGAGTTGTAAATAGTTTCAACAGAGGATTAGGTTGAATCTGAGAGCTATACTTTCCTGTAAATAATTTTCTTAGTATAGAATTGGGTGTGGGTTGGGTTTGGTGGGGCCATTGTTCGGCCTCTAAAATAGTTTGGTAGAGTTGATAGCACCATTACGTTCAATTCTAGTTCACAGTTCCGATGCCTTGTCCACTAGTGTCCGTGAATGCCCTGCTGTGTAGCCCTTGTCCCATTGGTCCCTGACAGCATGGTCCCATGTAGGGACAGCAGGCGGTCAGCTTGTCTAAATTATCGCCCCACACCGTGTTTTCCTGGAGTCTCAGTTTGTGTACTTCCTGAGGATGTAGTTCCTGCCCTTGCGTTAATTGTATTATCTCTCTCTCTCTCTCTCTCTCTCTCTCTCTCTCTCTCTCTCTCTCTCTCTCTCTCTCAGGCTTGTAACTGCAGCGTGACTGGCTCCAGGGGTCCCCAGTGTGATGTTCTGTCTGGCCAGTGCCCCTGCAAAGAAGGATTTGGTGGGCGGAGCTGCGATCAGTGTTCCTTGGGTTACCGGAAGTTTCCTGACTGCGTCCCCTGTGACTGCGACCTGAGGGGGACACTGGCTGACACCTGTGACCTGGAACAGGGTCTCTGCAGCTGCACAGGGGACAGTGGCAACTGCTCCTGCAAGGTACGTGTCCTGGGCCCTTGAGCCTCTGTTTCCTTCCCCTGGCCGCCTCATTCCCACTCCTGAGATTCTGCCTATTTACATTAGATTCTAGTGACCAGGAGTGTGGTGTCAAATACTTCCTCCAACAGTTCCATACTTTGATATCCGACGTTAGAGTCTCCATGTTCTCTCCTGAAATGATGGAAGATTCTTAGAATAGAGTTTTTACCACTTCTACGGTGTCTGATGACTTTACTCCTCTGAACACAGCTTTCTAGGATGCATCCATGGACTGAGTAGTCATTCTTTCTTGAAGAAATAAAGTAGTTAGCAGGGCTTCTAGGAAGATTTGGGATTTTTTTATAGTGGCGCTCTTGGACAGTAATTATTATATGCATGTGAAAGTAAAAGGAAATTGTGTACAATATTTGCCCATGAGGTAAGAGTTGAATGTCATTTTGAATTGCACATGTGTCCATTGGGTTTTTTTCCCAACATGCTTTGCTGCCAAGTGATTGCCACCTTCTCTGGTCCTCTCTGCAAACAGGATGAGGAGGCAGCCTGATGGCGGTGGGTTGGTGTGGGGCTAGAAGTAAAAAGGAAAGAGTCACGGTGGCACATTTTGGAAGTGTCTTCCCGTATATGCTAGCAATACTCATCACTCCAGTCAGCCAGAATGGCGAGGACCTGGATTGTCTTCCCTTCGTAGCCTGGGGCTCTACCCGGAGGCCCTCAGAATCAGTTGGGGACCATGGGAGAGTCACATTAGGGAATGTGTGACTTCCAGCCCCTCCCACCATAGTTTTGATCCTCAGTCACACTTGGGGAGCTCTGGTGTGGAAGAGAACTAATTTCCACAAGCTTCAGTTAGAGACGTGGCCACAGAAGATTGAGTTTAGCGATGCTTGTCGGTCAGTGTTTTTTATTAGTTTGTCTCTGTGTATATAAGAGATCACATCTCTTCTTTTTATTTCTTTTCTGTTATTCCCCACCTTTAGGAGAACGTCCTGGGCCTCCAGTGCAGCGAGTGCCGGGCTGGTACCTTTGCCTTGCAAATTGACAACCCCCTAGGCTGCAGGCCCTGCTTCTGCTCTGGTCTGTCGCAGCTCTGCTCGGAGTTGGAGGGTTATGTGAGGGCTCTGGTAAGTCACATACACACAGTGGAAAGGGTTTTAGCCCTCACTTGCCTCTGGGAGTCAGGTGGACCTTGAGAGGGAGTAGAGACATCAGAAATTGTAGGGTAGCGATTTGCTTGGTATAAGGTGAAAGTGTTCTGAGCACTCTGCCGTCCAGTGACAGAAGCAGCTGATGACTTTCTATGCCCACCTTCAGCTGACCCGTTGAAAGCTTTTCTTGGAAAGAAACAACTGCAACATCTCCACGTGTACCTCCTGTCACTGATGGTTGCTCAAGGATGACAATAGCTTGAACCTAATCATAGCGCTTCAGGCCATGCTGATCCAGGCGTACAATCTACAGGAAAAGTCTTTACTTCTCTGCCCTAAAATGAAACTACTTTGTGTGTGTGTGTGTGTGTGTGTGTGTGTGTGTGTGTGTGTGTGTGTGTGTGGTGTGTGTGTGTGGTGTGCTGCACATTTGTGTGTGCAGAAGCCACCAGGAGGATGTTGAATAGTCCTGCTCTGTGACTCTCCACTCTATCCCCTGGAGCCTGGGTCTCCTACTAAACCTGGAGTTGGCTAGTAGCCTGCAAGCCACAGCTATCCTCCTGTTCCCCGGTAGCATCGGGGTTACAGGTACACATGCAGCCCCACCTGGTGTTTTACATGAGTGCTGGTACTCCTGGGTCCTAAGGCTTACCAAGTCAGTGCTGTTACTCACTGAGTTACTTTACGGGTACTTAACCTGAAAACACGTCTTTCTCTTTCCCATGCTTAGATAACGCTGGCCTCCGATCAGCCCCTGCTGCATGTGGTCTCACAGAGCAACCTCAAGGGCACCATTGAAGGTGTGCATTTCCAGGCCCCTGACACCTTGCTGGATGCGGAGGCTGTCCGCCAGCACATCCATGCAGAGCCATTTTACTGGCGGCTACCAAAGCAGTTCGAGGGAGATCAGGTGAGCATACACCAGCCTTGCCCACTCCCTTCCCAGAGGGAAAATCAGAGTGTGCTACCTCTGCCCATCATTAAAGGACGTGGCTACTTACTTAATCGATCTTCTGAGTGAGGGTGGAGACATTCTCCTGCCCACCATTAAAGGACAGAGTTTTTTAATCGCTCTTTTGAGTAAGGGTGGAGATATTCCGCGCTTATAAAAATCCTTGCAAAGGTTTGAATCTTTGAATGGTTTGATTTTTAAGTCCTTTACAGTTTCCTTAATTCACATTATTTTTTTCTCCTTTCTAAAGCAATAGTTCAGGAAGTCTATACTGTAGTTCCTAGTAGCAGCTGAATGTAATTTTCAGTGCTAGGTCTGCCCTGGGGAGCTCTTCTAGAGGAAGCGATGGTTGGTCGCATCCTCCTATGAAAGGGCACTAGAAGGCTCTGAGAGATCTTCCGTGTCATTCACTCTGATCTCTGGATCATTCTGGTTTTCCTGGGATAGGGTTCAGTGTGTTAGTCCAAGCTAGCCTCAAATTTTCCATCCTCCTGCCTCACTGTCCTGAGTGCTAGGATAACTGATCTTTTCTACTATTCAGGCTCACTTCGATCTAGAAATTTACCCCAGTGGTCATATGGATATGGATGATTTTAATTCAAAGGAGCCTGAAAGTAATTAGAATCCTTGTCATGATGGTGGTGTCTCCTGATACTACCTTCGGTGGAATCACTGGGAAGCGTAGCTTCAGTCCATCTCCTAGACCATTAATAAGCAGATTAGAAGGAGGCTGGTCCCAGACCACATTTTTTTGTTTTTTGTTTTTTCAAGACAGGGTTTCTCTGTGTAGCTTTGGAGCCTGGAGCCTGGAGCCTGTCCTGGAATTCTCTCTGTAGCCCAGGCTGGCCTTGAACTCACAGAGATCAGCCTGCCTCTGCCTCCCAAGTGCTAAGATTAAAGGCATATGCCACCACCGCCTGGCCCTGAACATGTATTTGTAATGAGATACATTGTAACGTGTAATGCCTTTTGTGTAATGGCAAACTTTGCATGAAACGTCTTTACACCAAGTCTGCATCACAAGAATAAAACAGGTTTGTCATTTGTTAGCTCCTGGCCTACAGTGGGAAACTGAGGTACAGCGTGGCGTTCTACTCTACCCACGGCACCGGCACATCCAATTATGAGCCTCAAGTTCTCATCAAAGGAGGTCGGGCCAGGAAGCACATCATTTATATGGATGCCCCGGCGCCAGAGAACGGAGTGAGACAGGATTACGAAGTGGAAATGAAAGAGGTGATGTGTGATTGTTCCACATATGTTCCTTAAGGATGTGAACTTCGCTGTCAGGGTAACAAAAGTCTAGAGCTAAATAAAAGAGACTGCGAGGTGACCCTGGGGTCTGACCCCCCCAGCGGGCTTATCCAGAGTTCTAAGAGTGATTCACATTTCATGGCCTCATGAAAGACACACTGCAGTAGTCATCCCTTACCCACAGCTTTGCTGTCCACAGTTTTGGGTATTCAAGTTCAACCGAAGTCCAGATTTATTAAATGGAAAATTCTAGAAACAATCCTCTTAAGCTTTACATTGTAGACTCTTCCGAGTCACATGATGAAATCATACATCTTTCTGCTCTGTCCTGCCCTAGGTGTGTCTCATCTGGCATATCCTCCTTGTAAGCCACCTGCCTGTTAGGTTACAGCAGATCTTTGTCAGTTCATGAACCACCCTGAGTAGGGCTGATGTCTGAAGATGATTATGGAAGAGCTATGTTCTCTTTTTAAGGCTGTACGTCTTGTGACCGTTTGAACTCTGAATTTAACTGGACAATTTCTCATCCACAGGAGTCTTGGAAATACTTTAACTCTGTGTCTGAAAAACATGTTACGCACTCCGATTTTATGTCTGTTCTTAGCAATATTGAATATATCCTCATCAAGGCATCGTATGGTCAAGGATTACAGCAGAGCAGGTACTCGGAAGCCTCTAGATCAGCGGTTCTCAACCTTCTCAATACTGCGACCCTTTAATACAGTCCCTCATGTTGTAGTGACCCCCAACCATAACATTATTTTCACTGCTACTTCATCATTTTGCTACTGCTATGTAAATATCTGTCTTTTCCAATGGTCTAGGTGACCCCTGTGAGAGGGTCATTCAACCCTCCCAAAGGGGTCAGGACCCACAGGTTAAGAACTGCCACTCTAGAGCTTTGAATATTTGCATTGTTTGATGCAGAATTGGAAGATGTGTCCCCTCACTCTAACTCCCTACATCTTTATTAGTAGATATATCTCTAGTCCTTAGCAAAACCTTGTTAAAATATTAACAGCTTGTTAGTCAGCTTTTCGATGCTATAACAAAACACCCAAGACAGACAGTTTCAAAGGCGGAAAGGTGCATTTGGGTTCTACATTAGTTGTTTTCCTGTTGGGGGTGATAAACACTCTGGCCCAAAGAAACTTACAGAAGAAAATAGTTGATTTTGGATTATGGTTCCAGAGGACTAGATGTCCATAACAGCAGGGAAGTCATCCCCAGTGGTGTGCTCCCTCCAGCAAGGCCATACCTCAGAAAGGCTCCATGAGCTCCCCAAACAGCGCCACCAGCAAGGGACCAAGTGTTCAGTTACACAAGCTTGGGGGGGGAGGGCAAGTTCTCATCCAGACCCCAACAGGTTCACAGTTCATGAGGTTTGAGTCTGTGCTTGGCTGTCTCCATCAGACTCAAGCTGCTTACCGCAGAGCAGGCAGGAAGTGGAGAGCAAGCGAGGGGGGGGTCTGGGAACAAAATATCCCCCTCAAAGGCATGCCTTCAGATGGGGACCATGTGATGAACACGTGAACTTTCTGGAGGGGGCATTCCACCCAGACTATCAGAGTATGATTATGGAATTATGTGAACTACAGATTATCCACCTGGCATGGCAGTAGGGCTTGACAGAAGTGCAACATGGTGGAATTTTAGAGGAAATGAAATATTTTTTATAAAGACTACTCAGACCCCTGAAAGCCGCGCTGTCTTTTTTTTTTTTTTTTTTTTTTTTTTTTTTTGTAGCCATGTCTAAGGGTACTGCCACCTTCTCATCTAATATGAGGAAATAGGTTCAGTGCTGGGCAGCGCAGTATTGGCAAGTGTTGAAGGTGTTCAGGCCCTGACATGCTGGCTGTGGCCTTTTCTGTAACCACACATTCGTGCGTGCTAACATACTTTGCAGTTGTGAGCAGAAGAACTCCACGTGACAGGTCTCAGGCTTCCTACAGTACAGATGCAAATGTTAAACCATGTGCCGTGTTTCTGGAAGTTTCTCACATGTTAATGCTTCTTCTCCCGCTTCTTTTCCCAATGGTGGCTCAGGATTGCCAACATCTCCATGGAGGTTGGCAGGAAGGCTGGAGAGCTGCCCTCTGGGGGAGAGGCAGCATCCCTGTTGGAGCATTGTGTCTGCCCTCCTGGTACCGCTGGATTCTCCTGTCAGGTAGGGAGCCTTCAGTTCACACCTGTTTCCTGGCTGAAGTGTCTTCGTCTACGGCAATCCCGCATGGGGGACGGAACACATGAGCAGCTATAGCGTCACTTTCTATCGCTTTTTGAACTTTAAAAAAAAGTTAGTTTTTGTTTAAATATACGTTAAATATAGTTTATATTTAAATTCAGATTTATTGTCTCCACCTACTTTTAAGTGTGGAGGTCAGCAGCGTCAAGTGTGTTCACGTGGTTCTGAGGATAGACTTGTTCTCCAGAACATTCTTTCTCTTACCAAACCGAAACTGCATCTGTCCAGTCACCCCCGGCCCCCTCCCTCCAGCCCCTCATCTGCTGTTCTGCTCTCTGCCTGACTCTGACTGCTCCTATATTCCCCATATGAGTGGAATCCGGCAGTATATCTACTTTTGTGACTTTCCTTTTTACCTAGTACATATTTAATACACACTGGAGTCTCTTCCTCTTTAAGGCTGAATACTAGTCCGTCATTTGGATATGTTCATTTCTCTATGGGGACGCGGGTTGCTTTTGTGAATAGTGCTGTGAGGAAAGGATTGTGAATGTCTCTTCTAGTTCCTCCACGTCGTTCTCCTGAATCCACCAGACGCAGACTTGTTAGTCGTGCCTAGCGTCGTTTTTAATTTTGGAGGACTGTGCACACTGTCTTTCCTCCATACCAGCTCTGCACAAGAACTCCACTTTATTTACATCTTCAACGCTTGTTCTGCTTTGCTGTTTGGATGGGAGGCATCGGTTTTGTGGAGAGCTGGGGACTTTTGTTTTTGTTGGTGGGAGTGTTTTGAGACAGTGTTTTGCTCTGCAGCCTAGGCTAGCTTGAAACTCACTCTACAGCCTGGGCTGGACTGTAATTCACAGGAGTCCTTCTACCTCAGTTTCCCCACAGCTGGGATCATGGGTATAAGCCATCATGCTCTATTGGTTTAAATATTAAGGCAACTCCACGTAGTTAAAAGGGAGGTTTATTTTATGGGGTAACTTACAAGTGAAGGGATAGGTAACAGGGTCTGGGAAAGGTGAAACGCAGTCCAGTCGAGTTCTCTGGAGAACTCTGCTCAGTGTACCTCCAGTGTCCAGGGTCCAGGAATGAGCGCCAGCCCATCCAGATCTCGGGTCTTCAGGGTCCTCTCACGGCTCCGCCTTGTAGGCGTGACAGTTACTGAAGCCTCAGTGGGGGTGGCACTTCTAGGTCAAACCTGGAAAGGCTACCCACTACATCACTCAGCTCTTAGTGTGGATATAGTTTGCATTTCTTTCTGATAGTGGTGTTACACTTCTCATAAGCTTGTTACCCTCCTGTCTTCGCTGGAGAAGGACATTCATCCTGTGCCCGGATTTTAATCAGTGCCCACTTCCTTGTCCCTTCTGCCTCCCTTTAGGATTGTGCTCCCGGGTACCACAGAGGGAAGCTCCCAGAAAGTGGTGGCCGTGGACTCCGCCCTCTGATTGCTCCTTGTGTGCCATGCAGTTGCAACAACCACAGTGACATCTGTGACCCTGAAACTGGGCAGTGCCTGGTACGTTTGCTTGTGTGGGGAACTGACCTAAGTTTACGCTAAGTTTTCAGTGTGACTTGAAAGAAGACCAGGAACCAGGGAGGTCCTCCAGCAGGTCCTTGCCACATGGCTGCCGCCATCTCTGTCTAGAAGACGCTGGAGCCTCCTCACATCACTGGGAAACTGGCAGGTTTTGTTTCTGCATCTCCCTCAGCAACTGCTGTCCCCTCACTCTAGTCCTCAGTAGCAGGGCTTTGTTTTTCTGCTACTTCCTGGGGTAGCTCATCTGTAGGATGGCAGCCCCCAGGAAAGCTAGAATCCGTTGTCTTTTAGGGCAAGTGTTTCCCCATCAACAGGGACAAGGTCTAGAGCTGTTTCCATCCTCTCTCCTCATCCAGTACTTGGACCTTGTCTGTGTCCTGCTATGCTGGTGAAACAAGTATTTATTGCAACTTATTTTGGAAGAGATAGCAAATAGTCCTTCTGAAGGGAGACCCATTTGAGAGGTCACGTGGATCCTAATGCAACCTATCTTTTTCAGTTGAAATAGGAATAAAATTTTTAAATGAAAGTGCTCAAACGTTTTCTAGTTGAAAAGTATCTGTAAAACTAGTTTTTAAAATATTCATTTGGTAGCGACGTCTTGTCTGTCCTGTCTTGCTGCCACGGGACAAGGCAGAGCAAGGGGGGAGGGCTGCTCAGGGACTCCACGCTTTGCTGTCAGAGCCCTGTGCACAGGGCCAAGCAGATAGTGAGGATCTGAACAGCAGAGATTTTCAATAGAACCCATAATAAGAACCGCTTGCCCTTGGAGCTTAAAAAAGCATCTGATATTCTTTTTTGGTAATAGGAAGGTCGCTGGTTCCACTGACGATGTAAAATTCCAGCTGATGTTCATTCGGTTGTTACCAGAATCTGTTGGTGGCGCTCTGTGGCCACGACTTTCCTCCCTCCCTGGTTTGTAATCGCCTGCCCATGCTTTTCTGCCACGGCAGCTCTCTGCGTGTGGATATCGAATCCTGGAGTAGTTACTTTTCTGTGGCTGGGATGAAACGGAAGGAGGACTTTATTTTGATTTCCAGTTCCAGACGGGGAGCCCATAAGGCAAAGAAGTCACGGCCATAGGTGGTCAGAGCAGAAAGCTGAGGGGTCACATGTCAGTGTACACAGGAAGCAGAGAGTGAACTGGAAATGGGGCGAGACTCTCAAAGGCCACCTCCATTGATTCGTTTCCTCCAGCAAGGCTCCATGTTCTAACTTCCCTCAAACATCACCACCAGCTGGGGACAGGTGCCCAAATTCTTGAGACTTTTCTCGTACAAACCACACGAAGCCCTCACAGACACACAGACAAACTGTTGGGTCTCCATCTAGTTCCGATCTGTATTTTAAGGATCTAAGTCCTGACTGCTTTGGGGGTCCTGGGTCTGTTTTCCTCCAGTAGAATGTATTAACAGTCTCGAGGCTTACGTAGTCTTCTGTTGATCAAAGGCCACAGATCTGGAAAAGCCTCCAGCGTTCTAGGAAATAATCAAGAAAAATGCCCCCATCTTCCTTAAGAATTAACGAACACCTGGCTGATGTGAAGCACGGTTGTTTACACAGCTGTTGCCCGTGAGGATCCTGTCTGACCGTTTCCCATTGCTTCTCTCTTCCACTGAACTGTGGACCTCCAGAACTGCCGCGACCACACGGCTGGTGACCACTGTGAGATGTGTACCCCCGGCTACTACGGGAAGGTGATTGGGTTGCCTGGAGATTGCACCCCGTGTACCTGTCCTCACCGCCCCCCTTTCAGGTAAGCCTGTGCTGGCCAGCCTGACACACCACCGGCTTCCATGCCTGTGTTTGCCTTCCAGGGCCTCTGAATGCTCTCCGTTAATGTCGGCCCTGTGGGGAGATAAGCCGACGTCAAGGAAAAGTGCACGTTCTCAGGGTGTTTGAGCAGGATCTTTTTTTCTTTCTTTCTTTCTTCCTTCCTTTCTTTCTTTCTTTTTTTTTGGGGGGGGGCGTCAAGACAGGGTTTCTCTGTGTAGCTTTGTGCCTTTCCTGGAACTCACTCTGTAGCCTGGGCTGGCCTCAAACTCACAGAGATCCACCTGGCTCTGCCTCCCGAGTGCTGGGATTAAAGGTGTGGCGCCACCACCACCTGCCTGCCAGGATCTTTTCAAAAGGAAAGCATCGTGTGGGGCTTGAGTGTTGGGATGGAACCAATTTTAAAAAAAAAGCTTTTGGGAATTTTCAAGACTGATTTTAGCTCCCAGCTATATAATCCAGTTCGTATTCAATGTAAGGGGATAGGGGTTGATTGTGTATGCATATGCCTAGAAGGAAACACACGAGCACTGAGAAAAGATACACGATGTTTGTATGTCAGTTAATAATTTATGTGGTGGCCGTGGAACTGCTCATGCTGTGGAATAGGTAATGTGGCACCATTCTGGAAAAGATAATTTCTATATGTATATTCCACATCTGTGGCTTGTGGCTATGTGTACCCAGAGAAGTGTGCGCATGGCTCTTGTACCATGCACTTTGTGTATTTCCATACTGTTGAATAACACACTTTATTTCTTCCATCAAATAAGGTTAACCATCCCTCAAGCCCTTAGTCATGACCTATGAGGCCACAGATTGCTTGGTTTGTCTTCTACGCATTTGTATTTCCTTGAAGTCCACCTCATTATTTAAGGAGAGAGATGTTAGAAGTGGTGCAGGTATCTCATGTTGAGGACACCCAGCTTCCAATCCCCTGCAAGAAACCAGACCTGATTTCCCTGCTTGGTTTGGGTCAGGTTTCTGTGGTTTGCAGTTACCCAGCTCAGCCTCCAGGTGGCGCCAGAGCAGTTCATCACGTGGAGGGAGAGGGTGGGGCGAAGGAGGGACTAGCCCAGAGCTCCATCTGGGTAGTAATGTCAGTTTACTTCTGCTGGTCTATCAGGTGACGGTCAGTCCTGTTTCTGTGTTCCACCAGAGTAGCTTTTCTGTGGCTTGACCTATGCACATCATCACAGCCTGCGGACCTGTCCTAACCAGCAACATTCAGTCTTCCTGTTTTCCGCACTTTATCAACGCTATCATTATCTAAAAAATATGGCAACTCCTCTCTCAGAATAAGACCCCTTTTGATTTGGAAAGTTCTTGGGTAGCTAGTTACACTCTGTGAGACTGATCGACTTAGCACTCACCTGCTGCCACCTTGCAGCAAAAGCCTCTTCAAATGATGGATAAAAAAGGGATGTGTCCTGTAACATTGCCCTCAGGCTTCTTTACCTTCTGTTCCACAGATTTTGGCTCTAGCATTTTATCTAACTATCCCGTATAATCACTTAACGTTTAGAACAGTAATGATGAATAAATACTTTAAGGAAGATTTGAAGCTAATATCTGAAATCTTCTGTTAAAAGGTATTTTTTTTTCTTTCAGTTTCAGCCCCACTTGTGTCTTGGAAGGTGACAGTTATTTCCGGTGTGATGCCTGCATCCCTGGCTATGAGGGACAGTACTGTGAAAGGTATACTGCTGAACTATCACAAGGAAGCAAATAAGGACATCTGCTCCTTTTATACCATGTGGGATGTAGTTATGACAGTGATCTGGGAGTCGCTACAAATTTGTACGTTTGTACAGATGTGGGGGGGCACATTGATATCCCATAGCAAGGTCTCGTAGGGTGAGCGTGTGCTCTGCATTTCCTTTGGCAAAAAGGACGATGACTGCCTCTGGGCAGAGCTGGTGTATGTATTCCTGGTTGGTACAGACTGCTCTGTCTATACCTACGATCCTCTTCTCTGTAGGTGCTCCGTGGGCTATCACGGCAACCCTCGAGCAGCAGGTGGCAGCTGTCAGAAGTGTGACTGTAACCCCCAAGGCTCTGTCCACAGTGACTGTGACCGAGCGTCTGGGCAATGTGTCTGCAAGCCAGGAACCACGGGGCTCCGCTGTGAGGAGTGCCTGCCAAGACACATCTTGGTGGAGAGCGACTGTGTTTGTAGGTGATTCTCCTGTGTGTCTCTAAAGTTGGGTTTTCCTGCTGACCTGGCTATGACACCCACAGGGTCAGTGGGGTACCACGAATCTCACTGTACTTCCCATTCTATTACATTTCCTCGATGTACATTGCTGCTGAATCTACTGAATTGAACCTTTAGTGGTGCACAAATAAGCCAAGACGACTTTGATTGGGGTAGGGTTTTATGATACAGTCCGGGCTGGCTTCAGGCATCACAGTTCTGCCTCACCTTCCCATGTATGGACTGGGATTACAAAACATGTACTACACCCAGCTAATAATTTTTATTTCGTAATTGAGCCGTATCAATACTTCCTTCGCCGAATCCAAGGATCAATCAATGAGGAGGAGGGAACATCCTTATGGGGCTGTCATTTATATCGCCCCAATTTCTGGTCTCTTTAGTTTTCTCCAGCTCTGATGGATGTCCCTGTCGAGTGCAAGGGAAAGTCATCTTGGGATGTCTTCTGTGTGGGTGATGGGAGAGGGTTAGAAGGGACGAGTATCAGGGAGTTGGAAAAGGTTTTCAACTTTCGTTTCCGTGTGCTATAAGCAGACGCTCCCAACTGTGTTCTCCACTAATCCCTGCTTGAGGAGGAAGGACTGGCGCACATAGACAGTGGAGGCGGGCTTTGGAGGGGAATGCTGGGACAACTCGTAGCCAGGCCCAGTTAAAGATGAGTGACAGCACTATAATGGTTCAAGTGGTGTGAAGGCATGATGCCTAGGCCACTTTCCTATCTTTGTGACCTTGAGGGTATGACTTTGCCGAGTCTCCATCACCAGTAGAGAATTGCAGCTCACCCTGGGCTGGAGTGAGAAGGAGATCTGTGTGGTGCACAGATCCCTGGTGTGTGTGTGTGTGTGTGTGTGTGTGTGGGTGGGTGTGTGTGGGGGTGTGTGTGTGTGTGTTTCTCTTTATAACACCATGACTAAGGCTGTTTGCATTAGCCTTTGCTTTCTCCCCGTTTTCTCTTCAAGCTTGTGATGATGAATGTGTGGGGGCCTTGCTGAATGACCTGGATACTTTTGGCGATGCTGTCCTGTCTCTGAACCTCACTGGCAGTTTCCCTGCCCCATATGGAATTTTGTCAAGTCTGGAAAATACAACTAAATATTTCCAGGTAGGTACTAGGGATGTAGAGATGGTGGAGAGAAACATCTGTCACTAAGAGAGAAGGAGTATGGGGGGCGGTCATTTGTCTCCCCAACCTTTCAATCCCCCGTGGGTGGCCAGTGACAGTGTCCTCATCCCACACCTCACCGGGGGTTTCTGGGGAGCTCTGATGGAGTTGCTTCACAGAAACCTCCTTGGACATTCTGCCCACGGATTTCATCCCACCTTCTGGAATTCGGCTACAACCCTCCTTCCTCTTTGACAGACCTTTGGGTACTTGAAAAAAGCTGTCCAAATACAAATACTAGAAATAAATCTGGACCATATCCTCTCTAGTGCTGGTTTATGCCAAAGATGGGCTGTTTTCTGTTACGTGTTGTTATCTTCAACTGGAGTTCAAGGTATAAAAAGAGTCTTCCTCCTTGGAAGACCATTAACATCTCAAAGCGTCAATCCTTGGTTTATATTTTATCAACAGATCTGGTCAAAAGGAGAGGAAAGTTAAGAAATTGAATCAGAGACAGTACCTTTCTCTGGAATGTTAATTCTAATTGGAAAAAAATATTGCTAAATTATACTTTTTACCTCCACATTTCAATTTAAATTAATCTACCCACTGTGTCATGGACTAAGAAAAAGAATGGTCATTACTAAAAAGTGTTTACAGAAAGAAGCTTTTCTTGTGTGTGCTCAATCACTCCCCACCTCCATAAACACACTCACACTCACACTCACACACTGGTACTGAGGAGGAGCTGATGAACTCCAGGCAATATTTTTATATTACTTTTTATCAAATAGCAAAATGTGCTTGTGAAAGATGGGTGATTCTGCATTCATTAAGAAAATTCTACAAAAAAAGAAAAGAAGGACGAGATACTTCAATATATATTCTAACCATCACATACACAATCAATAAATGATGTGCTCTGCCGGTTACGTCCCAGGGGTATGACTGGACTGTGAATTTATCAAGTGAAGTAAATGGTTCAGATTTTAACGAACCTTGAATGGTTTGCTCTGATGTAATCCACCCATCCATCCCCTTAACAATGGTTTGTATTCATCTCCAACACTCTCTGGAGGGCAGGAATGTGAACTGCACCCTTCCTAAAGAGTAACATAACTACCTTGTGAAAGGTTTACGTACTTAAACAAGTAAAGAGGTTAGACTGTTGGGATGGATTAAACACTTAACTATAAATAATTGTAAAAGGCTTTTCCTTATTAAATACTTTTTCATTTTGTATAGTAAGTACTTTTCCATGTATTGAGAATTATAGTTAATATTTATAACTCTGATACTGAAATAAAGCCATATTTGGTCTATGAATGCTATCTGTTCAGAGTCTGCTTACTAGAGCAGAGTTTGAGTTTACGTCCCTGTGAGAGCAATGGGGAAGGTGGTAGCCAGGAGTGCATTGCTGGAATTGACAGCTGGCGATGAGCGAGTGAGCGCTTTTGCTTTTAAGAAACTATTAGAAGAAATTAGAATGTCTTTCTGTAAGCCAAAAAGCAATTAGCCCATGAGTCCCTGAAGGATGGACATTTTAATGTGATACAGTAAACAATGTAATATTGTGAACAATGTAACATTTAATGTGATACAGTAAACAATGTAACATTGCTTCTTTTGTCTTTCTTAGAGGTATTTATTAAAAGAAAATGCTAAGAAGATTAGGGCAGAAATCCAGCTTGAAGGGGTTGCAGAACAAACAGAAAACCTTCAAAAGGAGGTAAGTTCTCTGCAAAAAAAATCCAGCTCCCCACCAGCCTCCCAGGGCAGCCCCTGGAAGCCTTTGGGTTCCATCTGGCAGGTTCCTGGAGGCTTCGATTGTAACCCCATGAGTTCCCCTGCTGTAATGGGAAAAGGTTCCTGACCAGATCGCTGTTGCCACCCATGCTAAGGAAGAACCGGGTGGTTCGCTTAGCTGCTTGCCTTCTCTCGTTAACCTAAGCAGAACTAAAAGATCGCTATGATTCCCTCCTTTTCCTAAATTCAGTCTACTGTGGAGTTTGAGAGGCAGAGTGACTTCAGTACTTAGTGGTCCTGTGACCTGCAAGTTTCAGACCAGGTTGACTCTGATGGTTTTCGGTCCTAGATAGAATTAGCTTAGTTTTCATGTCAGCAGGGAATTATTTATTTTGTTTACCTCATGGCACGGTGTGAGCCACCAAAACATCTCCTGGTTTATAGCGTGTGAGGGAGGCCTGTTGTCAAACAGTTTATTATAGATTTCTCAATATGCGCAGACATACACAGCTGTGCACGCAGAAGGAATTTGAAACCAAAGATGATTTGGGAAGACCTTGCATGTTGCAGTGTGGACTTCGGGTGCCTCAGCAAGAAGATATTGTGTAGAAAATAATCTGATTAAAATAATTTTTCTCTCATCAGGAAAGAAGATTCTCTTGGGTCTTAAGGAGAAAATGCCTGCAGGCCCAAGTCTGTTAGTTTATATTCTTTGATATTGCAATCACAATCTTCTTTTGACTTATGAAATTACTGAAAAGAAGTGACAGCTAAAAGCAGTTGTGTCAGCGTTAGGGCTGGGAGCTTTAGGGTCATGGCCTCACTCACACTCCTAAGGAGGTGCTGGTCACCCCCATGTTACCCATCAAGTTGGAGATGGATAGTTCTACTGCCTGGCAGATTGGGGGTCTAAAGCATTCTCCCTGCCTCCTTGTTCTTACTTTATAGGAACTGAAACCTCACAGGCAGTGAGGTTCCCCTTCCTGTATTCAGTGTGAAATTCTGCACTATACACTAATGTTCTGGTCTCCAATCTCATAAAAGCACAAACTGTTCAGCCACCTCTTAGCTATGCCAACAGAGTAGCAAAAGGGCTTGCTCATGTGTCTGCAGGAGTGCCGGTGTGAACAACCTACCACACTGCCAGCTGTGTAAAGCATAACACACTTGTGTAAAGTATATAACAGTGTGAAGACAGTGAAAAAATCGTGATGCAGCCAGTTGAGGTGTTTACAATCCGACGCTTCCCCTGGTGCCAGTGGATTCCTGCTCTGCCACCAGGGTCATGCATCCCTTGTTTACTCAGTGCCTTGATTTTTATCATATTATCTTATGCTTGATTTAATTATATATGATTATATGCTTCATGGCCCAAGGAACAATGGGCTGCACCCTAAATGTCTGTGGGTATTATATATGCACACAGGTAAGTACCGTTCAGCTTAGGTGTAAGTACACAATACCTTCTGTATGTAAGGAAGCACACATGGTATCTCGACAGTACCTGTATATCTCCTAAGGAGTCATTTCCCTTGTCACTCGGTGACATGTGACTGTACATGGGAGCTAATGTGAGTTTAGCTTTCACAACTAGACACAGGAAGTATCTTGCATTACTAGTCATCTAGACTGCTTATAAAAATAAACCATCTTTTCTCATGATGAGTGTCTCTTAGGTGATAGTAAACCACACTAACCCGAGTCCTTACTGTCCTGTCAGCTCACTAGAGTCTTAACCAGCAGTCAGCAGGTGAATCAGGCAGCAGAGAGAACCGTCAATGGGACTCAAGCCCTGGCCACGTTCATTGAGCGGCTGCACACAAACATCAAAGGTAGTACAGGGCTCTCCTTTGGGGACTGGGTGCTTGTTTGGTACAAAGAGTCATGATCACCTTATGAAGCAGGTGAACAGTGTTGGACTGGGCTCCCTAATGCCAAGGGACTGGGATGTCCCATAACACAGGGATCCTGAAGTGTCCGGGATCCCTACTATCTACCTTGAAGAGACTTACCTAGCAACAAATGTTCTCTGTAGAAATCACGACAAAGGTGGCGACGTTGAATCAGACTGCCCATGAAGATTTCCAGCCACCCATTTCTTCTCTTCAGAGCATGCACCAGAACATTTCTTCTTTGCTGGAGCTTACCAAGAAAAGGAATTTCACCGAGATGCACCAAAATGCTACCCTTGAACTCAAGTAAGTCCCGAGCACTGTTCAAACACCACCAGTGAGAAGCAGGCATTTGGATGCTGTGGAGGGGGAAATAATGTGGAGAATGATCTCTGAGAATTTATATTGCAAGCGAGGAGAGAGGTCGGCTGTCCAGGAGATGAGGAGATGGGTACCTGCCCCTACAAATACAGAAAACAAGTCAGTGGAATCAGGGCAGTCCTTCTCTGCATACTGTGCAATAGGCTCTGTGTTCTCTGGGCTGCCCCAGAGAATGGTTGTACGTAGACTCGGGAGCCTGTGATTTCCTGCCTGGCCTTTTCTAGTTTGGTTTTTTTTTTTTTTTTTTTTTTTTTTTTTTTTTTTTTTTTTTTCCCACATAGCTGTTAGCTGACACTGTCTTTCTGTCAGGTAGGCTGGAGATCGCTTTAACCAGTTACGTGAGACTCACTAACTCTGTTCCTTCTAGTAAAACTTGAAGTGTTTGTAAATTTTATCATGGGATAGATGTCTTGGGCAAGCGTTTTCTCTTATTTTCCATATTTCTATGTGGTTTAATATTCAGTATTTATACTACAAGTTCTCCCCTTCTCCCTCCGCTGTCCTCTTCCTCTCCTCTGTCCTCCTCCTCCTCCTCCTCCTCCTCGTTTTCCTTCTCCTTTGAGACAGGATCTCACTATGTGTCCCTGCTGGCCTAGAACTTCCCGTTTTCCCGCTTCAGCCTCCCGAAAGCTGCGATTACAGTGTGTGCACACGCAGGTCCGGTCCCTCCTTTCTGGATTTCAGGGTATCCTGTTACCAGAGCAGACCGTAGGAACTCGATCATTTAGTCACATGATCCGCACTCGGAGGCTCCCTCCTGCTCGTTTCCAGATTAGTTCCGCAAGAACGTTAATGTAAAGTACTCTACACTTTCACCCAGCGACATGCACATTAGGCTCATACCTCCTTTCATTTTTTTGTTTTGTTTTGTTTTTCGAGACAGGGTTCCTCTGTATAGCTTTGCGCCTGTCCTGGAACTCGCTTGGTAGCCCAGGCTGGCCTCGAACTCACAGAGATCCGCCTGGCTCTGCCTCCCGAGTGCTGGGATTAAAGGCGTGCGCCACCACCGCCCGGCTACCTCCTTTCATCTTTGAGTACACTTTCTGACCTGTTGCTTTGCTCAGGTGGAACTTGAAAGGAAAGACTTGGTTGGATAGGGTTTGGAACGAGGTCCTGTGATACAGTCACTAGCATGTTGGTGCAGAGAGCCTGGGGAGGCCCAGAGAAGACTGAACCGAGGGCTATGAAGGCAGCAAAGTGCCAGAGCAAGTAACAAGACCACAGAGTGCCCATCTGTGGCAGCGAGCGTGGCAGCTCTGCCTTCCACTGCTGCCCCATGTAGGAGAGAATCCTTGCCTATGCAGGAGCTATTAAAGATGCAGGTTCCCAGGCTGGCAGTCCTAGAGACTCAGAGCCATGCTGCGGGACCCCCTTCCTCACATCACCTTGCAATGGCCAGCCCCTTGGGTCACTCAACGGAAAGGTTTGAGCCACGGGTGCAAACATGATACTAGGAGCTGGGGATACCCAGAGGACACACAGCAGAGCCTTTGTGCCCAACAGAACTTCTAGACCACCAGGGAAGGCAGGGCCACCCCTTCCTCTCCCCTGTTCCCTGACCTCCCCACTGGCTGGGTCCTCTGGGAATGCTTGCTCTATAATTGCAGCCCCCTTTCTGTTTGGAATACAGTTGTCAGTCAGATTCTATGTTTCTCTCTCCCATCTATAAGTGAAGCTGTGACTAAGGGAATTTTTTTATTAACAATGGGGGGATTCAAAGTGTATTTTCTAGCTTCCACTTTCTAGTTTCCAAGATACTCCCTCTCCCGATGTCATGGATTATTTTAAGAATTATTTATCATCATATTACTAATTATCATTGTTATATAAGTCATGGCCAGTGCTTGAGTGTGGATAAACAGTTGTGGCACACACACCAGTCACTTTCACTCTACATCAGACCACTCCCACCTTCAGGGACTCCCTGCAACTCCCAGGATCCCACGTGTAATTCAATTTAGGGCCGAGATTCTTTAAGGATGTGCAACCAGTTGAGGAAGAGGATACAAGGAGCCTGCAGGGGTGTGTGGGGAGGAGTGCCTGTGAGGTCCCCTCGCACCTGTTGATGCAGTATGGGGGGTGACATTTCTGCCTGGGGAGGCCATTGGAAACGCAGCATCTGTGGGTTTTCCTGGGGGTCCGTCATACATAGCACCCATCTGAACACCAGATTCTCTGCAGGAAAGCAGGTGCTTGTCTGAATCGCCTTGCTTACACAGTTGAGCCCCACTGTCCTATCAGTTAGAGATGTGTGGCACCCTTGCCCACTGGCCCTGCTGAGGACAGCTGACTGCCACTTGCCGTGGGAACTCTGCTTGGCACACTGCAGATTATCACTGGCAGCTGTGATCCCAAACCATTTTCCCATGCTCATGTCCCCACAACTATGCGAAGATAACTTCAGTACAGAAATGGATTCTGTGAGAGATAAGTGGGGGCCGGGGGCTGCTGCATGGACTAAACGGGCCAGTCCCTTATTATGGGTCTTCCCATGTCAGTGTCCTGATGTTCATGGAGAATTTCCAGGGAGTGAGAGAACTGAGGATAGACCTAAATCTACTGTTCTTGTGGAATCTGTTTAATGATCCATAGGATTACAAAGAACAGTCCATGGAAAACTACTTATTCTGTTCAACTTTGCAAGACACTAAGAGTATGGCCTTGTCTGTCCTGTTCTCATGATTGAGGCCACGGATAATGTTTAGAAAGGAACAGAAGAAAATCTTCTGCCGTGTGCAATAACACATGCCTATAATTCCAGCACTTGGGAGGCAGAGACAGGTGGATCTCTCTGAGTTTAGGCTAGCCTGGTTTATATAGTGAGTTCCAGGCCAGCCAGGGCAAAAATAGCAATATCCTATTAATGAATAAATAATAAGAAAAACCATTCTTTTGATTTCCAAAAGCTTGCATTTATTAATGGTTCAAATTGTATCTTTTTTTTTAGTAATTTGAACTTCTAAGTTTTTATCAGAGCTGTTTTATTGGCCCCTGAACCTTTTCCTGCCCTATGAATAAGTTTCCCTCTTCCTTCAGTTCTTGGTCCAGTGAAAGAATGCAGTTGCCATCATTAACACAGAATATACTCTGTTTTCCAGGTCCAGCCTCACTGAGGTCATTTATTTTAATTCCACGACTAATGTATGGTAGGAAGTTTGTGACTGTAGTTTGTTAACCAGAGAAACAGTCCATCCTACTTTAAACCATAACTGTCTCAGAAAAAACGTTCCCAGTCGAGGGCTGGGGAGATGACTCACAGGGTAAAAATGCTTGTTGTGTCTGAGTTAGGGTTACCATTGCTGCAAAGAAACACCATGACTAAAAGCAAGTTGGGTTTATGTGGCCTACACTTCCACATCACTGTCCATCACTGAAGGAAGTCAGGACAGGAACTCAGACAGGGCAGGAACCTAGAGGCAGGAGCTGATGCAGAGGTTATGGAGGGGTGCTGCTTACTAGCTTGGTCTTCATGGCTTGCTCAGCTTGCTTTCTCGTAGAACCCAGGACCACCAGCCCAGGGATGGCCCCACCCACACTAGGCTGGGCCCCGCCCCCATCAATCACTAGTTAAGAAAATGTCCTACAGGCTTGCCTACAGCCCGATCTTACTGGGGCATTTTCTCAGTTGAGACTCCCTTCTCTCAGATGACTCTAGCCTGTGTGAAGTTGACATGAAACTATTCAGCACACTGTGCAAGCATGAAGACCTATGTTTGAATTCCCAAGAACCCACATAAAGCCAGGCACAGTACTATGGGTCTGTGGTCTCAGAGCTCCTAGGGTGAGATGGGAAGTGGAAACAGGAGAGTACCCGGAAGCTTGCAGGCCAACTTACCTGGTGTATGAGAGAGCCCATCTCCAACAAGGTACAAAGTAAAGACCACAACCTAATGACCTAATGTTGTCCTCTGAACTCTACATGTTTGACCTGGAACTCCTGCATTCTCTTCCCCCATCACACACACACACACACACACACACACACACACACACACACACACCCCAGATAAAGATAAAGAAAGAAAAATTGCTTCTAGTCATAAGTAGTCAGGATCCATGTTAAGCATGGTAATTTATACTCACAATCCTAGCAATGAGGGAGGCTGAGGCAGGGGAATTTTCATGAGTTCAAGACTATCTTAAGCAGCACAGCTAAGACCTGTCTCCAAAATAAAAAGTAAGTCTTTGTATATTATTTTTGTTCCAAGAAGAAATGTGAATCTGTAAAAAACAAAAACAAAAACAAAAACAAAAAACTCATTAGTATTACAAGACATGCTTTGTTTTTATTTTCTTCCTACGTGAACCATTTCTATTTGTCAGGGCTGCTAAAGATTTATTGTCACGAATTCAGAAGAGGTTCCAGAAGCCTCAGGAAAAGCTGAAGGCATCGAAGGAGGCAGCCAGCGACCTCCTTTCAAACCACAGCAAAGAACTGCAGGCTGCCAAGGAGCTCCTGAGAGAAGCTGAGAACAGGACCCAGGAGAGCGACCGCCTGCTGCTCCTTGTCAAGGCCAACCTGAGAGAATACAGCGTGAGTCTCCCTGTCTCCTTCCTTCTCAGTTAGGACTGTGATCGTACAGGCCTGTCTGTAAACAGTGCCAACTTTAGCTTCTAACAAAGGGAGCCTGGCCAGTGGCTTCAGCAGGTGGCACTCACTCGGTGCCAACATCAGGGGCTGGCTTGCTTTCATGATACATCCTTAATTGGTGATTTTTGATGCAGGAGAAAAAGCTGAATGTTCAAGAAGAACAGAACTTGACCTCAGAGCTCATCGCCAAAGGAAGAGAATGGGTAGATTCCGCTACTACTCATGTGGCTACTGTACAAGACACCCTAACAGTAAGTTACAATTTGGGCCGCCATACCACAGTTTCTAGAGTAGCCACACACCTCATTTATGTGTGCACATGTACACTAGTAAATAAGTATGCATATATTTACATTTTAATTTCCCCATGCAGCAGCTGGAGCATCACAGAGATGAGCTCCTTTTGTGGACCAGTAAGCTCCGAGGCCACGTAGATGAGCTGGTCATGCAGATGTCCAAACGAAGAGCTCGTGACCTGGTCCACAGAGCTGAGCACCATGCCTCTGAGCTGCAGAGCCTAGCAGGTGTTTTGGACAGGTAAGACTGCGTAGTTGTCGTAATCCAAGAAGCGCTTGCCAACCCATTGATCAGGGTGAAGATGGCTTTTTTTGGTTACAGCATTGAATCGCTTTTACGCTGTGTTTGTGTGCACATGCATGCATGCACACTCGTAGATGCCTATGCTTGAGTGTGCATGTATATGTAGATGCATGCATACTTAGAGGACAGGCATGGGAAAGCCATAGGGCAATCTTTGGTATCGCCCCTCAGAGGCTGTGCACCTATTTTAGAACAGCGTCCTGATGACCAGGAACACACCGTGTAGGCCAGGCTAGCTGGCTAGTGAGCTCTGTCTCTCTCAGCCTCCCCAGCACTGGGATAACAAGCCACCATGCTTGTCTTTTTCCCCATGGACCCTGGGGAGTCGTCGTAAGGTGCTCACGCCTTCAAACCAAGCATTTTACTGACCGAGTCATCTCCCTGGTGAACTTTTATTGTCATGTAAAAATGAGACTTCTGTTTTACCTGTGTGGCTGGCCAGATTCCCTCCTGTGTCTGCCAGCTCACTTTACCATAGGCATGCGTATATGATGGGAAAATGCAGACAGAGTACTATGCTACCATACCATATGCTGCCAGGCTATCAAGGTTTTCTAAGGACCTACAGTGCTCACGTGCTTTGTGTGCGAGTTGCACAAGGAGACTGTGTTCTCTGTACATCTTGTGTTCTTGGGTTCATGATTCAAAGGGCGGATGTGGCTGCCCATGCTCTCTCTGTAGAAGTGTTGGCAGTCTCTTTGCCAGTGCTGAAAGATATCACATCCCATCCTTTCCTGGTGGTCTGTGCTTGTAATGTAGTTATTTTTTTCAAAAGAGAGAGAGAGAAAGAGCAATGTGTGTGTGTGTGTGTGTGTGTGTGTGTGTGTGTGTGTGTGTGTGTGTGACAGTGTGTGCTAGTACCCACAGAGGCCAGAAGAGGGCATCAAATCCAAAGGAGCTAAAGTAACAGACTGTTGAGCACTGTCCAACATGGGTGTCGGCACCTGAACTTGGTCTCTTAGTGGTTAGTTGAGCCATCCCTCCAGCTACCATCCCAAAGTCACTTTAACAAATAGTTGTAGTTATTGCTTAAACTGTTCCTCATTTTATTAAAAATAAAGTATAACTCTAACCAGCATGGTTCCCAGGCTTATTTGTACATTGGACTTAACCTAGGGCACCTCATCAAATACTGGCTTCCTGTACCTTGTTCTTCCTCCCCCAAGATGGTAACTTACGTGCTCTGGATTGTGGTTTAGGATTTACAGTTTCTTTCCTACAGGATGTGTGTGTGTGTGTGTGTGTGTGTGTGTGTGTGTGTGTGTGTATGTGTGTTAAAGTACTGGGTATTGAACCAACCAAGGGCCTCGTGCATGCCAGGTAATCACTCTAATACTGAGCTATATCCAAAGTCTTCTTTGTACTTTCATCTTGGGACAAGATCTCACTAGTTGCTTAGGCTGGTCCTGAACTCACTGTGGAGCCCAGGCTAGCTCTGCATTTGTGATCCTCCTGAATCAGCCTCCTAGTTTAGGCTAGCAGGCCTAGCTAATCTTGGGGTGTTAATTATTTGGTGAATTTGTTTCTTTAAACTTGTGTGTAAAGGATGGATATAAAAAGCATGGTGGGAATATTTGTGAATTGGAAAATACTCCCCATTGAGAAATAGTGTCAAGAATAGATTATACAACAAAAGCAATTAAAAATGACTCAATAGCCTATCGCATAAGTTGGGTGCTGAGTTGAATGGCTGTGAGTACCATAGCAACCAGTAACAAAAAATGGAGGCAGCTTCTCTGTATCATTTCCCATCATTCCTTAAAGATATATGGGCTCCATCCATGGCTAGATTAAAATCTTTATTATTTAGTCTAAGAGTAGTGAAAGCAATTTAAGTGTGATAGCCAACATTAAATAACATTATTTTTTTTAATTTATAAATCATTGAATTTCCCAGTCAAATAGCAAGAGACAGTAATTGCTGATGTCTGGTATGGGAATTGCCCAATTCAGTATTGTTGGAGAGAAAATGAAGTGATTTCTTCAGCAGGCAAAGATGTGTCGATTGTCACATTTCATTGTCTGTGTAGAGCTAGTGAAATCACACCCTTGCCAGTTGGCAAATTCCTAAACTATTTGCCTGCTTGTTAGAATGAAGTTCAACTGATGGAAATATTATCTGATCCTCCTGCAGACAGCCAAGTGAATCTCACCAAGTTGGGGTACAGCCTTTAGGGACCACCCCAGCACCCCAGCATGTACTCAGAAAGCTTTTTGAAAACTACTAAATGGCTTGCAAGAGAGATTATAACCAGTATACACAGGCAGGAGCACCCCAACACAAACCGTGAACCTCAACATGGATCGCGGAAAATCGGGGACAGATGGTGGTAATTGATGATGTTTCTCTATGGGAGATGGCCATCAGGAGCCTCAGTGTTAATGAAAAGCAGTTCCGAGTGTTGCCATGACAAGCAGCTTCTCAGGCATGACTTCTATGTGTAGAGGAGAAGCCATTGATTGCTAGTCCTGGCTTCTTTTCTCAGAAGAAACGAGGAAGCTTTCAGCTTTAGTAAGCACCTACTGTATTCATGAGTGACCCCACTAGTTTTTTTTTTTTAAATAACATCTCTAAATAATGCCTATTTGATAGAGACCTTGAAAACGTTAGAAACGTGTCTGTGAACGCCACCAGCGCAGCGCACGTTCACGCCAACATCCAGATCATGATGGAAGATGCAGGAAGACTGGCAGCTGATGCTCAGAAGACTGCAAATGAAACAAGCTTGGTGAGAAATGCCCAGGGCTTCATTGTGCCTCTTCCTTTTCTGCATGCCATGCATGTCTTCTAGAACAGCAGTGCTCAACCTGTGGGTCATGACCTCTTTGGGGGTCAAACAACTTTTCAGGGGGTCGCCTAAGACCATCAGAAAACACAGACATTTGCATTACAATGCACAACAGTAGCAAAATTACAGTTATGAAGTAGCAACAAAATAATTTTATGGTTGGGGTCACCACAACATGAGGAACTGTATTAAAGGATCGCAGTGTTAGGAAGGTTGAGAACCGCTGCTCTAGGAGGTTTTTGAGCATACACTCAGTGGCTCAAATGTGTTTAGACACATTCTTTTCTGGTGAAATCTGTTTGTGTTTTTGTTCGTTTCTTTGCCGTATCATTTGCCCTTTAAATAATTTTTAGAGAACAGGGTTTCACTATGTTGCACAGCCTGGCCTTCAATTACTGAATTCAAGTGAGCACACCCCCCCCCCCCCACGCCCCAGCCTTCTGGATTGTTAGAAATGCATTACACCATCTCACTCTATGTTTTTAGTCATTCTTGCTTCTTTTGTGAAGACTAATGCCTACAGTTAAAGAGGAAATCTCAGTTTCTTCTGATAAGGCGTTGATGCTGTTCGATACCCACTTGACATTTCGTTTTACTCACAGCTTTATAATGGCCGATGGCCTTCTTTATAGACTTACACATGTCTCTGCGTTCTTCCTCTTAGACATCGAATTTCCCCTCCGGCTCTGAGGTGGACTTGCTGATTTGGAAGCTGGCTGCTGCTCCTCCCTCCAATGGGGCTGCTCTCTCTTGGAGGTTACTATTCGTGAATTGTTCTGTTTTTCAGGTCTCGGAATCCCTGGTTTCTCAGGGGAAAGCAGTTCTGCAGCGCACCTCCAGATTTCTAAAAGAAAGCACCACTACCAGGAGGAAGCAGCAAGGTCAGTTTGCATTTGGACGAGCAGGATGAGAGGCCACATGTCAGTGAGCATCCTCGGAGATCACTCTCCTTAGAGCCATTGGAAGCTTCACGTGTGTCTTCCTCTCCTTCACGTTGGGATATCGCCTCATCTCAGCATCGTGTGACTGTGAATCTTTTCCTAGTGCCGTCACTTCCTTGAACGTGCACGCTTCTCTGTACTGAAGCCTTCCCTATGCCCACATTCCAGGGATTACCTGAGTTAGTATCGCTGCTGTTCCTCCTGATGTATGTGCAGATGCTCCTCTTTTTTTCTCAAACATCCAGTTCCTTGAAGAAATGAGTTATATCTAATGCCATCTTTAAATTTTTTTTTATCTGGCTGGAGCCTGATAGGCCTTCCTTGAAATGTTACTGGATTAAATCACAAATGATAAATCCTTTTCCATAAATACACATACAGTTCAAGAGTGTACAAGTTCAGTATACAAGCAATTGCCTAGGACATATACAAGCATAATATAAAATGGAAAGAATCTGTTCTATATGAGAAAATGTGCAGGCATGGCATTTTTCCTAATGTATAATATGCTTCTCACATTGATGCAGGAAATTTGTAGGAGTAGCATTAGACCCTCCCGTAGTTCCATGAGCCAAGGGCTGGACTTTGCCATAGCTGTGTGAATTAAGAGCTAGGCCCTGCTGTAGCTGACTGAACCAAAGCTTTGGACCAGGGCGTTTTTGTTTGCTTCTCTGTGATGAGACAAATTGGAACCTCCCTTGTCCTCTGAATATTAGATCTTCACAGTTCTCGCTCACCCACTCAATCATAAATGCTGATGGGTTTTGGCTTCAGTTTACAGAGGTAAAGGTCCTTCTAGGGCATTGAACTGCGAACTTCTTGACAGTTCAAATTCCAGGCTTTAATCATGTGCTCAAAATGCTCAATGTGGCTTCATGTTATGAACAGAAACTGTAGAAGTGTTGATCCAACAGTGTAAATTAAAAATCAGAAGAAGCTGAGATGAGTCCAGATTTGGTAGGTGAAGGGAATACAAAAGAGCTGATTGGCCAGAGTGGCAGGGTGGGGACCATGAAGAGCCAGGCCTGCCACCATCAGGGTTTGACAGGGGAAAAAAATGGCAGGTTCCAGCACAGGGAGAAAATTACAGTCTGACAGTTTAAAGATTTCTTCATCTGTGTGCTTTTATGAACTTAGGCACGAAATTCCAGAACAAGCAATAGGGCAAAAGGCATTAGGAAGATAGAAAAAATGATCAGACAAACCAAATCCATCCCCAGTGTCTTCAGTGGATAGTGCTCAGAATTGCTGGGGGAATCTCTCCATATTGAGGCATCTGCAGGAACCTGTATACTCGGTAGATGGATGAGGAATGATAAAGCTGTTACCTCGGTAGTGTTCTAGAAAACTAACACAAAGAAGACCCTTCCTTCCCCTTCACGTAGGTATTACATTGAAGCTCGATGAGCTGAAAAATTTGACAAGTCAATTTCAAGAGAGCGCGGATAATATTACGAGGCAGACCAATGACTCCCTCTGGATCCTGAGAGAAATTCCTGGAGGTAAGCAGAGATGCGTTTCGTGGTGTGGCTACCTTCTTGTTGTGAAAGCGGTCCACAGAAGCATGAGGAAGTCCTGCCTGATGTCTCATTAGGAACTACAGTCGAAAATGAGACCAAGATTGATTAAGCTTCAACTTGAGAGGGGGTGTGACTTAGAGATGAAGATCATGAAACTTTTTTAAAACAAACGCATCAAATCACACTCTAAAACGTCATGATTACATCCTGAAAGACTTTAGGGGCTTTTGAAACTTTTTAAAACAAACACATCAAATCATACTCTAAAACATCATGATTACACTCTGAAAGGTTTTAAGGGCTTTTTTGTAACCACCTTAATTACTGGCTTTCAAATTGGGTTTGACACAGCACTTTGGGGACAGAGGGACCTTCCAAAGAGGCCAAGAAGAAGAGAGAACGTGCTTGCCTCCCCTTGGAGGGGATGCCAGACTCATGTGGCAAATGCAGGAATTCTCATTTTGTGATCTTCCTCCCTCGGATGGGAAAACATTATAAAGTCAGCCTGTTGATTTCATGTTGATGATTTGGAAACACATGGTTCTCCAACACTTAAATAAGTTTGAGTCATAACCTAAATGAATCATGGTCTCATGCACTGTGTACGTGACCCCAGGTCCCCTTGCTTGTTTCTAAGGCTCAGCTGGTGCTTTCTCACCTGGAAATGTCTCTTTCCATTTCTTTTCACCACCCCAAGGAAAATGATTCTTCATCTAATTTAATAAAACACTCACAGTTTTATTTGGGCCTAGTTAAACTGACAGGAAAGTTGAGAGAAGGGAAGAACTGCATTGGGATTTTCTCGATTATTTTCTGGGGTCTTCTGGCCTCAACCTTGTGACTGTGTTGTGCCTGCTTCCTGGTGCTGGAATGACAGGTATGTGCCACCACCGTGTCTAGCTTGATTGCTGTATGCTTTTATATGGCTTCTTCCGGAGTGAATACTTTACTCTGGGTGCTGAGACAGACATTCTCAGCCAGGTGTCCTTGAATAACAGAATTCTTTTTCCCTTTGCAGCCATGTCCTTCCTAAGCTGCTGTCCCTTGTAGTAGCAGCCAGTCCACGTTGTGACTAAATACCACTTTGTCCAGCTGCGGCCACTTCCCTCTTGGTTACAGGCTTAAGTTCCAGAGCCTTCTTATCCAGACATGAGATGACGTGGGGTGAAGATGAGAAGGCTTACAGACAGGGACTAAATAGAGAAGTCTGGGGCTGGAGGGATGATTCGGCGTGTAAAGACACCTGCTGCCAAACCTAGGGACCCGAGTTTCATCTCTGGACCCCACACACTGGAAGGGAGAAACCTCCTCCCACACCTTGTCCTCTGGCTTCCAAATGTGTACCATAGTCATGAACACTCATACATACACATGCACACACTAAAGCAACATGTAAAATATTAAAAGTACTTTCAGTGAGTGTATCACCCCAGAGCTGGACTAAGGGCCCGGCCACTAGCCACTGTTTTTGTAGTCTCGCTGTGCAATTGAAGTAATGTTCCAGAGAATTAAATATCCAAGTTACTTCATTGGCTCTTTAGTGGGGTGATAGAAAATATAAACATACAGCCTTCTTTGACGTGAGAAAGCAAGAAGCCTTGTTTAGTATTCAACAAGAAAAACAATGGTTGGGACATGTTTCTGTGTAAAATGACGTTTGTGGTTTTAGACTTTTCTCTGAGTCTTCAGCGGGGTGCATGCTTGTCCTTGCCTTTATTTTAGGTGTGAGAGAGAAGGGGAAGAAAGCCAAAGAGCTGGCCACAGCCGCCAACGAGAGTGCCCTGAAGACACTAGAGGACGTCCTGGGTTTAAGCCTAAAGGTCTTCAACACATCAGCGGACCTGTCCAGAGTGAATGCCACAGTACAGGAGACAAATGACCTCCTGCGTAACTCCACAATGGCCAGTATGTCGGTGGTCTTCCTCCCTCTTTGGAAAGCCTTCAGCCTGCTGATTGGGAGAGAGCTGGGTACACAGGGATGCAGAATGAAACTGTCCTAGCGTGTAGATTTCCACTGGTGAAGGAGAGGGACCTCAGGGAATGCACATTGCTGGTGTGTGCATTGCTCATATATTTCAGGGTTTGATCACTCTGTTCCGTCTTATCCGGTGTCTTAGTAACGAACACTTCCCTTCCCTCTTCTCCTCTTGCCTAACTCTCTTGCCTTCTTGTCTTTGTTAGCTCTGTTGGCTGGAAGGAAAATGAAAGACATGGAAATGCAAGCCAACCTCTTATTCGATCGACTGAAGCCTTTGAAAACACTGGAAGAAAACCTGAGTAGAAACCTGTCGGAGATCAAGCTTCTGATCAGCCGGGCCCGGAAACAAGCAGCTTCGGTGAGCTGGGCTTGTGGCTCTGAACCCCACAGCTCCCAAAGTCTGGGCTCCTGCTCACAATTACAGAATTCAGTGGGCCTGGCGCTCAGCCACCCCAACTCCCCTGCAACTTCTACAGGCCCAGATCTCAATGACCCCATGTCCTCTTAGTCTCCTCTTAGGATATTTAAACCATCTTCCTCAGAATCCTGCTCATATTTAAGAGTTCAACGACTCTTAAGAAAAAGTTGTCCTTACTGTATGGGGATTAATACATATATAGTTAATTCCTGACTTCGTAACTTAGCCTTGCTGCCATGAAGACATTAAGTCTAGTGGTTACATCTGGTTCTGTTCCTTCAGTTTACCAATTAACTTTTAATGCTGGTGGTACTCTCCAAATTGAGTAGCATGGGCCTCACCCTCCAGGACTCTGAGCAAACAATCTGTGTACATGCAGATGCTGTACAAGTGTACTTCACTAAGTACATGAGGTAACAGAGAGGTCAAAGTTGGGGAATCGTTCAGTAACTACCCATGGATCAATTCACTTGTTTTAAGCATGTAGTAAGCCTCCAGAGAGTATACAGTTGCCACAGTGTGGGGCCCTAGAGAAGAAGAGCGTGACCCTCACCCCAGCTTAGTCTTTCTTCAGCTTTCTAGAGAAAGGCACTCTGGGTTCTCCAAGAGTCTTCCTTTCTATTAAAGGATGCAGGCTCCCGTGCACTCTTACTTCCCTCGATGTCATGGACAGCCTAAGAAAGTGTGAGACAAACTTACAGTTCTAAATCCCATGGTTAATGCAGACTTAGACGAGTGGAAATTAATAGAAAATCTAGACACAGATAATTAGGAAGAGAGCAAGCAATATGTAATACATAGTAGTCTATAGCTATTTACTGAGTGATATAATAAATATATTACCCCTGCATTTATTTAACAAAGGATCATCAAATACTTTATATCAGGCTTTTTCTTTGGGGCCACCAACCTGCTCCCAAATCATGACGCAGAGACTTATTAGTTTTGAATGTTCGGTCTAGCTTAGGCTCATTTCTAGCTGGCTCTTTTAACTTAAATTAACTTGCTTCTCCACATCTACCTTCTGCCTCGGGGCTTACTACCTTTCCTGCTTCTGGACATCTTACTTTCACTGCTTCTCTGGCTGGCTGGCGTCTGCCTGGCTTCTTGCCCTGGGCGTGTCCCTTGTCCTCTCCTTCTCTCCTTCTTCTTCCTTCTCCCAAGCCTAGATTTCTCTGCCTATTTATTCTCTCTACCTGCCATCCCTACCTATCCCTCTTCCGCCTAGCTATTGGCCATTCAGCTCTTTGTTAGACCAATCAGGTGCCTTAGGCAGGCAAGGTGAAACAGATGCAACACATCTTTACATAATTCAACACACATTCTGACTAAACAAATGCAGCAGAAAAAAAGTTATACAATTTTACACAGTTAAAGTAATATTCCACAGCATAAGCAAACGGAACCTATCTTTGCCTAGTTAAAAGAATAATCCACAACAAATCCTGATTTGTGGGTAGGTGGTGAGAGTCCACAGTCACAAGGTATTAAATCTTGTATAAATGAGACAGTGCCTTATGTAAAAGAGTCTATTGAAAACTAACGAGCTGTAGCTGGGTGGTGGTGCGCACGCCTTTAATCCCAGCACTCAGGAGGCAGGGGCAGGCAGATGTCTGTGAGTTCCAGGTCAGCCTGGTCTACAAAGTAAGTTCCAGGACAACTAGAGCTATTAACACAGAATCCCTGTCTCAAAAAGAAAAGGAAAAAAAAGGAGGAAAACTAAAAAGACTGCTCAGCAGTTAAAAGCACTTGCTGTTCTGTGGAAGACTGGAGTTAGAGAAGCTGAGTGTTTCATAGTGGCACACACCTATAACCCCAGGCTGAGGCAGGGAGGATCATGTGTTTCAACTGGAGGCCAGCCTGGTCTACACAGGTGAGACACTGTCTCTAAATAAGCAAATCCTGATTTAAATGACTATCCTGTATCTAAACAGTTGATGTTGTCTCACTCTGGGAAACCAACAGTGTTTTATGAATTATGCACAGAGGAACCAGAGACACCTGGGAAATTGCCCCTGTGTGTCACTAGGTCATGGGTTGCTTTCTTTTTTCCTGTCAGATCAAAGTTGCCGTGTCTGCAGACAGAGACTGCATCCGCGCCTACCAGCCTCAGATTTCTTCTAGCAACTATAACACTCTTACTCTGAATGTTAAGACACAAGAGCCCGACAACCTTCTCTTCTACCTAGGCAGCAGCACCAGTGTAAGTGAGCGACCCTGGGAGTTTGGGAATACAGGTGTCTCCTGGACCCTCTCATGATGAAACCATCAATGTGACGGTCCTGAAGTCACTGAATTCTCCTACTAGGGGTAACCTTTGCTACAATTGTAACATTGGGTTTCAAATAAATGCCAAAGTAACTGCCTAGGGTTTGGGCAGATGGGTTGGTGGGTAAACCGTTTGCCTGAGAATCTGAGCTCAGTTCCCAGGACCCACTCAAACAAAGCCTGGGTGTTGAGGTATGCATCTGTGTTTCCAGAGCTGGACAGGTAGAGGTAGGCAGATCCCTAAGGCTCCCTGGCCAGCTGGCCTAGTCTACTTAGCTAAGTACCAGGTGACTGAGTATCAGGTCAGTGAGGGGCCCTGTTTCAAAGGTAGACAGCACCTATGAATGTACATGAGGTTGTCTTCTGTCCTTGTGAACATGCCATTGCTAATATGCATACATGTGAACTTATACACACATATGAACACGGGCACACATGCCACAAAAAAGAAAGTGACATACCTTATCAGTGCCCCCATCTGCCACCTTATTGGTACACCTTGGGTACATCATGCCTCTGTCGACTTGGGGTTATTCTCAGATTGCCAGGCATCACCCAGGTCCTTCCTGCCAAGGAGTTGCCCATGGTCCCTAGATGACACGTTTCCTAGAGAAGACCACTGCTCCTTTGGCTGTATTCAGGAGGGATCCAAGCCCTTGGGACTTGGGAATATCAGGAAGGAGATATTAAGAAGCATGTTTATTATCACAGATGTCTTCTGAGGAGACAAGAATAGAAGCTCGCTTGCTTTTGTGACCCTTGCCTTAGTGTGCATGCCCACACACCCATTGGTGCCTTCTGAAACAGAAAGAAGCGAGTGCCGCCTTGCCCAATCCTCCTGTGGCTTGGTGGCAACCCCACTGAATGTTCTGGGGAGCTTCCTGAGAGACATAGTGGATGGTCAGTCTGCAGAAGCACTCATATTGGGTCTGTCCTCTGCCTCGGGAATCTCCATGCTCCAGTCCCAGGGATGCGATTATTTACAGACAGAAAAGCACTGAAGTGTTGTACTGGCTGTGTAAATAGCAGTATGCAACTCATCCCCCACTCATCCCCCCCTCCCCCAGTCTGATTTTCTCGCAGTGGAGATGCGACGGGGGAAAGTGGCCTTCCTCTGGGACCTGGGCTCCGGGTCCACAAGGCTGGAATTCCCAGATGTCTCCATCAATGACAACAGATGGCACAGCATCTACATAACCAGGTAGGGAAGAGCGTCCTCCAGCATCTTTTTTCTTTCATTTGCGCCTTCTAACACGTTTGTAATGTATGTGATAAACAGGCTTTGAGTCCCAGTTGGATTATAAACAGCCAATGATGGATTAATTGTAACTATAGTATCTGCACCATAAGTGTGCAGTACCTTCAAAAGCCAGATGAGAGCATTGGATCCACAGGACCTGTACTTAGAGACGGTGATGAGCCACCGTGGGGGTGCTAGGAATGGAACCCAGGTCCTCTGCAAGAGTAGCCGCCAGTGCTCTTAACCACAGAGCCGTCGTCTCTCCAAGTCCCCGGATTTTTAAAAATATTTTTAGGAAGTCCAAGTCCAGGGAGACCCGCCTTGTAAAATGGCTCCTTCCACCGAAGAGGATTTAGTGAAAAGCTACAGAGGAGGGGAAGATGGGGGATGAAAACGGGAGACGTGTTCTCTTAAAATTCAGATAGAAAGCCAAATCCTTCTTTTTTAAAGCCCCCACCCCAGAAACAACTTCCTTTAAGCAGTCTTCCCTAGGACTTTCCTTTTACCTTTCTGTAATATCGTGGGGTTTTTGTTGTTGATGGAGTTGTTGGAAATATTGGCATTCTGTTAAAAACCGGTATCGTAGTGAAAGGAGTGATTTTTATTCAGACGTAGTTTAACTCAGTAATGATTTCAAATAGGGAAAGGGTGGGATGAAACGTCTCTTTCCCGGGAACTCCTTAACATGACTAGGGGAGTAAAACAGAGTTTGAATGGGCAAAGGTGGGTGTAAGGAGAGCTGGTGGGGGGGTGAAAGACATGCTGACACATGTGAGCACGTGAAATGTTTCAAGTTCCCCTCGCAACTCTTTCTGACCTAAGGTTTGGAAACATGGGGTCACTGAGTGTCAAGGAAATAAGTTCGGCTGAGAATCCACCAGTCAAAACAAGCAAGTCTCCGGGGTTGGCGAATGTTCTGGACATAAACAATTCAACACTAATGTTTGTTGGAGGCCTTGGAGGTCAGATCAAGGTAATATTCTCTGAGTGTCTGAGCAGGAGCCACTGGCTCGTCAGCTTGCTTGTGGTCAAGTATGTCCTCCACAAGCCAAAAGTGTCTGCTTTTCTTCGTTTCCATTTTGGCAGAGTCTGCAGAGCTGTGCTGGATTTGCCAGGGTAAAAGGTCATTTTTAATCGTGAAGATGAATACAAGAGAAATCAATGGTGCCGTTTGCCACTTAGAGATCTTTCCAGTGCTGAAATAGGAAATTCAATGAATTTATAGTAATTTCTGTGAAGTCCCTTATCTCTCTTTTGATTTTAGTGGTAATTATGCTAATTGGTGTTTGGCAAGGGTGCATTGTATTTGTTTAATGACATTGGTTAGTTGGACTGGGTTCAGTGTTCTGAGGTTGAAAGAAAGGTTTGCATCCCAGCTGGACTAGACTACTGACCCCCTGTCTGCTCTGATGCTCACCTCTAACAGGCTTTCCCCAGAACCCCTAGCAACTGAGTTGATCTTTAGGAAACCATCTAGAGCTGGGTCTGGTCATGCTCACACACCTGTAATCCCAGCATTCTCGAGGCTGAAGCAAAGGAACTTGAGAGTATGAGGCCAGCCTGGGCTACATATATAACAAGACTCTTTCTCAGCTCCCCCTTCCCCTCAGAAAACCAAACAGTACAAACTGTTCCTGCTTGGCAGTAAATCCAGCTGTTGCAAATGGGACATTCATCACGTGTCCTCTTGGAATTTAACTGTGGGCATTTGAGTCCCCCCCCCCCCCCCCCCCCCCCCGTGGTTTGAGGGAATGTATGCTTCCAACTGGTTATGCATCATGTCTTTGCTCTTATCTTTACATCAGAAATCTCCCGCTGTGAAGGTTACTCATTTTAAGGGCTGCATGGGAGAGGCCTTCTTGAACGGCAAATCGATCGGCCTGTGGAATTATGTCGAAAGAGAGGGGAAATGCAATGGCTGCTTTGGAAGGTAATCCATCCCCACGTCCGACTGTTCCGTTAGCTCTATGCTCTACAGCCCCTTGAGAGGTCATGCACTGTGCTCCTGCCTTGTGTGACTTGCTACTGTTAGGTCATTAGTGTCCTTCAGGTCAATGAGTATATTGGGTTTATAGTGGCAACTAAACCGGTTAATTCTTTAATCTGTCTTTTCATATGTTGTTGATACTCTCACGTAGTACCAGCATCTTTCTGATGATCACCCATCTCTTCCATTCTTGAAGGGTATTGTGAGCCTCTGAGTCAAGCAGTTCTCACTAAAGAAATGTGGAAAATGTACTAATTAGCAAGTAGAGTTTGTGTATTGAGAGTAGCTGTCACGTGCTCATGGACAGAGGGCCAGGACATCTGGGATTCCTGTAGGCCTCAGTACTAACTGGGGGGAGGTACTATTACCCAGGTCCCTCTGTGAGCAGATCCCCCTCACCCAGGCCCCTGACTGAGCCTGCAGGTGCCAGTGCCCTTTCAAGTACTAGAGCCACTGATGAAGCATGTGGTGTCCCAGCCTGCATCTGTCTTGGGTGTTCTTCCTAGTCAGGAGCCCAGACAATCTCCTTGCAGCCCAGGGTAGTAAACCTAGGCCAACTGTGGAACACATGGGTCTCATGGGTCTAAAACATAAGCCCACAGAGGCTCCAGCAGAAGTTTCTGGGAACTAGCCCAAAAACCTTCCATAGCCCCCAGGAGACTCTTTCAGTCTTTATTCCTTTGGAATACATCCCTTCTTGTGGCTGCCCTGACTGAGCAGGCTGTGAGGAGGGAGAGAAACCAGAAACAAAGACCATTCAGGTGCTTGGGTAAGAGAACTCCTGGGCTCTGGGTGGGAAGGGGTCACACACAAGGACAGGACAGCTTTGTGAAGTTTGTTTGAACCCTGGTTTTACTGTTTTCTTGGACTGTATCTTTAGATGACGTCACCTGTGTCTCTTAGGCTTGAACAAGCTAACTGGAAACACCCCTACCATCAAGGAGCACGTTTGCTGTGTGCCGGGCACTAGTCCTAAGAACTTAAGGCACATGTCAAGTTGTGTGCATCTTTCCAGAACACTCTGCTGGTTTCCTTTAGAGACGAAAGCAGCAGAGGAGAGAGAGAGAGATTAGGGAACGTTTTCATGTTCACACAACTAGTAACTTGGGAAATTGGGGTTTGAACCCCAGTTGCCTGGCTCTAGAGACTGTGTCCTCAATCAGACCAGATGGTAGGAAGCAGAGATCAGGGTCGAAGAAAACAGCTGAGTCAAGTGCTGGCCATAAGAGCATGAGGACCTGAGTTTGAATTCCCAGAACCCACGTGATGCTGTACATAATGTCGCACGTGTGTAATTCTATAACTCCTGCTGGGATATAGGAGGCAGAGACAGAATTCCTGGAAGTTCCCAGGCCAGCTAATCTGGAGTATGTAGGAGAGAGAGAGAAAGAGGGAGAGGGAGAGGGAGAGAGATCATAGATAGAGATCCTGCCTCAAGTGGGTTGGAAGGTGAGAATCCACATGCAAGGTTGTTCTCTGACATCCACACATATGCTTTGGTCCCCTCCCCTCCATCCTCCTCCTCTCCCCTTCTCTCCCCTCCCCTCCCCTCCCCTCTCCTCATTAACCTGATTGCTTGACTGTTGGGTTACCCCCCTGCTTGGATGTGTGAAGCTAAATTTAGCTATTAGTCTTGCACGGAGGAAATTTAAAATTCATATCCCAAACTACTCTCATTTTAGCTTTCCCTCAAGCCCTGTGGTATTCCAGGAAAGCTTTTGGAGTGTCTTTGTGATTAATTACAGTTAAAGTTTAGGTTGATTGAATTGTGAGTCCAGTCAGCCTTTGATATATAAGGGGGGAAAAAAAGAAAACCAGGAATACACTGGTCTTAAAAAATATTTCTGTGCATGTATAATTCATTAAAAGCTGTACACCTGCCTCAAAATATGCAAGCTTTAAACTCATACTAAGCATTCTTGAAGGTGTCAATGACATTGCTCATAATATGGTCCTTTTGATACCTATTTACTGTTTGATATATTAGTTAAAACTAGGAGAAGCCAGGTATGGTGGCAAACATTTCATCCCAGCACTCGGGAGGCAGGGACAGATCTCTGTGGGTTCAAGGCCAGCCTGGTCTACATAATGAGTCCCAGGACAGCCAGAGCTCTACAGAGAGCGTCTAAAGAAAATAAAAAACAATAGAGTAGAAAATGCTAACGTAAAAATATCCTGAAGGCACCGGAAGTGAGAAAGGATGGCTACATCAAAGGAAATTAGAGGAAACAAACACGTGCATTGGATAAGCAGAAATATGTGTAGTTGTTATAGTCTAGTGAACAGATTTCAGTTTCCTGCCACGATGGCCACTTGCATTAACTCTCTTTACCTTATAAAGCAGCTGGGCTCTGCTCTGCATGGGTTTGCCTGCATGGTAAGTGCCTTGTCAGTCACAGGTCGGGTGTCTCTTATCTGACTGACATGCTTGGGACTGAGAGTGCTTGGAATTTTAGATTTGTATTTTAGGACTTTGGGATAATTGCATATGCATAATGAAGTATCCTGGAGGTAGGATCTGAATCCAGACACAGAGTCTATGCGACGTACACAACATGCGCATAGCCCGAGGTGGTTCTGTATATTTTAAACCCTCTCTCTGTCTCTGTCTCTGTCTCTGTCTCTCTCTGGCGCACACTTTTCCTCTCATGTCATCGTGTCTGTCAGTGCTCAGATTGTTCAGACTGTAGAGGACTTCAGTTTTCAGAAGTTCAAGTTAGGGGCGCAACTTGTCTTACATTTAACGCCTCCAATGAGTGATGGAGATAAAATTCTACCCTGGCTTAGGATGAAGGAATTCCTTTGTCTCCCCACCCTCCCAAGAGTGAATGGTATTTCATGGCTTCTCCTCCGCAGCTCCCAGAATGAAGACTCTTCCTTCCATTTTGATGGAAGTGGGTATGCGGTTGTGGAGAAGACACTCCGGACCACCGTGACTCAGATAGTAATCCTCTTCAGTACCTTCTCCCCCCATGGGCTGCTTTTCTACCTGGCTTCAAATGGCACTGTAAGTGAAGCGCTTGGCCCTCTGTGTTTGTCCAGTCCCCATTGCCTTGAGATCACCTGTTTCCTGTGTGACTTTTCCTGGGGAGATGTGGACAAATGTCCATTCACTTCAGACCAGAGCAATGCTTGGTCTGGGGAGAATGATGAGTTTATGAGGTTCACTAAGAGGAATATGAGTGAGGAGTTAGGAACAGGAGAGTCCCCAAGACAGCTGCAGGACTCAGACGTCTCCCCCCAGCGTGCATGATGGGCTCCCAAACACTGGGTACACGAGACCCCTTGCAATCAGTTCTGCTTTCTTTCCTAAGTATCCCACCCCCTCCTACATCCCTGGGGAGCTGGGGGTTCCATACAGGGAGGAGGACAGCACAGACGGGAGGGAGTGGTTGGCTGCAGTCTCAGGTGAGGGGACACACATTCCCTGAGGAGATGTCAACAACCCGACCTTGTCAAGGTCTCATTTGGGGAGGAGCACGGTGGCAGCCGTACTATGGCTTGAGGACAGAGTTCCGCAATGGTGTCTCCTGAGGATTTGGAAAGGTATCTCATGGAAATTTACCTTAGCCATTTTCCACAAGCACACACTACTGTAATCTACACATATGTGCTGCACAGGTTCCCACTTAAAATCACTTACCAGTTAACACAAATTCACGAAGAACTACGAGGAACACGTGAGAGTGCTGAGGGGAAGCGTGCCTCCACTTAGCACAGGTATTAGTCAGACATTTGCTATTAAGTCCTCGTTCAAACCGTGTCTTGTTCCTTGTGTGACCATCATGGCCTTGTTTTTTTTTAAATTATTCTTACTATTATTTTGTGTGTAGTTTCTCTGTCTATGCACCATATGTATGAGGCCAAATGAAGGCACTGGATCCCCTGGGACTGGAGTTACAGATGGTTGTGAGCTAACAGGTGGATGCTGGGAATCGAACACAGGTCCTCTGCAAGAGCAGGCAGTGTCCTTAACCGCTCAGCCATCTGTCCATCCACCACAGTATCCTCATTTGAGTCTCATCTGCGGGAATGGTCCCCTTTTTCATCTTGTATGCTGGTCATTTTCAGAAGCAGCCCACTTGTCAATTTAAATAAGAAACACGCAGAGAGTCCAGTTCTCCTACTAAAATATGGATCTGGGTAACAATGGAGAGCAGTTCACTTAATTCTCAGTATTGTTCTACAAAGCCATTGGGGGCATTTTTACTTTCATGTAATGGACCAACTATGGGGCTAGGCTCAATTTCCCCAATTTGACTTTAAAAGGTTCCTTCTACCCCTGACTTGGGTGGGAAGAGCCTAGAGGTAAAGATGTATCTGCAGAGAACTGTTCTTTCCTTCACAGAAGGACTTTCTGTCCATCGAGCTGGTCCGTGGCAGGGTTAAGGTGATGGTGGATTTGGGGTCAGGACCCCTCACTCTTATGACAGACAGACGGTATAACAACGGAACCTGGTACAAAATCGCCTTCCAGAGAAACCGGAAGCAAGGTAAGTGAACAGGGTAGATGTCTGTGATGTTGGCTGCCCCTCTAAGAACAAAGAGCACTCCAAAATCAGTGGCCATTGTGCTCCGTTAGCTTCCTGGCTCCATCCTAATGATATCAGAGTACATCATCCTTACCATTCACCACTTGGCTGGAAAAGAAGAGTACATTCTTGAGTGATATTCTGACTGAAAGCTACCTCTGTCTATGAAACAAGAAGCAATGGGGTTTGCTTCTTACTGGAAGAACAGTATTATTCTGTATGTCTGTGATTTCAGTATTTCTCCTTCAATGCCAAACTGGAAACAAGAATCAAATCCCGTTTTCTTCCACATACCTACTGTTACCATTCAGCTGTGTGTGTTCTGTATCTGCCGACAATTGTCTTTGAATGGTAAAGAATAATGCTGGTCAAAATAGCAGAATTTAAAAGAACCTGTGTTGTTCTTATCTAAGTTGTTCTATTACCAATAAAGACTCAGAAGTCAGATATTGGGGTGAAAACCTAATAGATCAAAGATGCAGAAGAGGAGCAACCAGATGAGCTTCCCTTTTTGACTGGAGACCTGGCAAGCGTGTCTCTCTCCACACATCCCAGACCAAAAAGCCATGAATCTTTAAGTCCCTCCCTACTCTTTCTGGTGCTTGTCTAGCCGTGTCCCTGGGTCCTCCAAACTCTCTATGGCTAATTCTTGTCAACTAGTCACTGGCTTTGCCCCCTGATCCAAGGTTAATTTTATTAACACAGTCTCGGAGTTTCACAGTGTGATCAGATATCCACCACAAACATGCCTTCATAAAGGACTGTGTTAAGGGAAGTTTCCATTCACATTAACTGATCCTTTCTGCCTCCTATTAGGACTGCTGGCTGTCTTTGATGCCTACGACACCACTGACAAGGAGACCAAGCAGGGAGAAACCCCAGGAGCCTCTTCTGACCTCAATCGGCTGGAAAAAGACCTGATTTACGTGGGGGGCTTACCTCACTCTATAGCTGTGAGGTACGGGGTGAAACTGGGGACCCCCTCACTGTGGAGCTGTCATGTGGGATTGTCAAGCCTCTCTTTCCAAGCACGTGACTGTTTCTTATGTCCTTACCTCCAGGAAAGGGGTCAGCAGCAGGAACTACGTGGGCTGTATCAAGAACCTGGAGATATCCAGGTCCACCTTTGATCTGCTGAGAAATTCCTATGGAGTGAGAAAAGGCTGTGCGCTGGAGGTGGGAAGCAAGTGTTGTCGCAGGGGTCTGAATGATGGCTTTCCCTCAGTGCCCAGTGATTTATCTATGTACTAAAGATGCAAGCTCTCAACCAGCGGGTGGGTGGGAGGCAAGGGAGGCCACCAGTCCCGCAACAGCTGGCCAGCCTCACTGTTCTCCCCTCCGTCACCAGCCCATCCAGAGTGTGAGTTTCCTGAGAGGTGGCTACGTGGAGGTGCCACCCAAGTCTCTGTCACCAGAATCGTCCCTTCTAGCCACATTCGCCACCAAGAACAGCAGTGGCATCATCCTGGCCGCACTGGGCAAGGACACGGAGAAGGCTGGTTGGTCTCAGGCACACGTGGTGAGTAGCTGAGACCCACGGAAGGGGATGCTTTCCAGGAAGGCATCTGCCTCTGAAGCAATGATTTCCTGAGTTTCATGATCAATATCCCACTTCTAGAGGTGGATGAAAGGCTGCTGCCCTCCGACCAAGGCATCTCCTGATGGCAGAGCCTGGGGTTTCTCTCTGTGTGCCTTGTGGAAGCTTAGGGGATTTGTTGTTGTTATAAACATGAAGGCAGCCGGGTGGTGGTGGCGCATGCCTTTAATCCCAGCACTCGGGAGGCGAGACAGATCTCTGTGAGTTCGAGGCCAGCCTGGGCTACAGAGTGAGTTCCAGGAAAGGCGCAAAGCTACACAGAGAAACCCTGTCTCAAAAAACCAAAAAAAATTAAATAAATGAATGAATGAATGAATGAATGAATGAATGAATAAATGAATAAATAAATAAATAAATAAATAAATAAATAAATAAATAAATAAATAAAATAAACATGAAGGGAGGAGATAGATGTGCCCTGTGATGGGCACAGTGGTCCAGCAACAGAAGAAAGCAGAGAGGAAGACTTTTTCCAGAGTTTGACTCCCTACAAGAGGGTGTCATGTAATCACATAAAGAAATGTTGGAGGAAACAAGTGTGTGGGCTTGTGAAGGAGAGCCTGCGCATGAGCAGTTTACAGAAATGTGTGGTCTGCTGCTGCAGACATGGCTGTGTAACTATGACCGTGCATCCAACAAGGCAGTACTGCTTCCTAAACTTTGTGGGGCAAAAAAGTAGTTTCTGAGAACCTGATTACGCTGCCCAAGGTCACACAGAAGGCCGGAATACCAGTCTGTGGACCCCGGATATGGCATGGGTCACTTAACCAAGGGTGACTGGGACTGGAATTGGTTTTGTGGGCTTCATTAATCTATTTTTAAGTTGAGGTGGAATTCATATAAAATTAACGACTTTAAAGTGAGCTGTGCATTCAGTAGCACTCAGTGTAATGTAACATTTAGTGTAATGTAGTCACCTCCTTTATCTAGCTGCAAATGTTTCATCACCCAAATTAATGGCCTGTGCCCCCAAGGAGCAGCTCTCCACCCTCCCCTTCCCATTCCTGGCTGCCATCAGCCTGTTCTGTCTCTGTGGATGGGTTACGTATTAGATAGTTTGTGCTGTTGAGTCTAATACAATATTGTCTTTTATGGTTGTTACTCAGCAGGTTTTCAGGGTTCATCCACATTTGACTATGTATTTGATTTGCTCGATTTCTTTTTATTTCCCTGTCTGTACATACACAGTTCATCATTAGTTCACTGAGGGCCCTGGCTATTTCTTCTCTGGGGCACTCAGAAACAATTCTGCTATGGTTTGGGCCCTTGGCTTCCTTCCTCCTGGGCCTAGACCTTCAAGTGGGCTGGCTTTCTGGTGCGAGAGTGGTTCTGTATTTTACCCTTTGAGGCACTCCCAAACTCTTTCCCTCCACCGGTCATGAGAGGGTCGCACACAAGTCCGAGTTTTCTCACTGAACCAGTGGAAAGGAATAGCGCATCTGCTGTTAGCATTGGGAAACACACTTCCGCTCTGGGGCTGGCTTTATAAATCGTTGTGCTTTTTGTCAATGTTGTGAGGAAGTTTTAAGAACTTGAAATGTCCTCAGACCCTTCTAGCTCTTAATGCCACTTTTAGAAAAGCTAGAAGCAACCCACAGGCCAAAGGAAAATCAAATTAAGTGGTCGCGTGTATGGACATAGGAAATCAGAAGTTTCTTAAAATTTCCTCAGTGAAAAAATAAATTAGTCTACTTGGTACTCCATCATGTAGCAGTAAATAGCAAGTATGGGAGCCTCTGCAGAAATTGAGATGTGTGACAGGGTCAGTGACAGCATGATGCAGAGTATAAATTACAGGGACATAAATTAGAAAGCAGTACACCAAATCCAAAATAGTGTGGCAGGTGGTGGCGGTCATACGCACTAGCTTACCTTGTGTTAACATGCCTCGTTATCTGTAGAAGGTGAAAATGTTGCAAATCCTTTGGTAATGTATTTTGTTTTGGAAAATGCATCCTCTCTAGCCCTTCTTTTCCATCATGCTGATTGAAGGCCGCATCGAAGTGCATGTCAATCCCGGGGATGGGACCAGTCTGAGGAAGGCCCTACTGCACGCCCCCACTGGCTCCTACAGTGACGGACAAGAACATTCCATCTCCCTGCTTAGGAACCGGAGGTATCTTAGCTCTCAGATCTTTGTGTGAGGAGACTGAGATGAGCTTGAGAAAGCGTTCTTAGTAGGAACCTTGTCGGATACTTAATGTGATTCAGTGATGGGGATGGTTCACACGATGTCATTAGCAACCACAGTTCTTACTGTTTCCACATAATTCTAGGACTTGGCTAGAATTCTGCCATAGAGTCCGCCTTCTTCTACTTTGTAGTACTGTGTTTATGAAATTTTCCTAACTGAGCCTCTTAACTTTGTACTTTACTGAAGCCCAATATAAACTGTTTACAAACTGGATCAAGTTAATGGCGAATAGTAGGCTGGTTTTGGTGGGAAGTATTGTGCCTACAGTAAAAGCTATCATATCAGCATCCCGTGTATTACCCTCTTCAACTGGAGACCTTGTGCTTGAGGCACGCTGGATGTTTTCACAACAGGGAAAGAGCTGTTTGAATACACACGTTTACCTCTAATCATCGATCAAATCCAGTGACATATTCATAGATTTTATTCTTTTATGTTGAGCCATAGGTTTCATTTGTGGTCTTCACATACAATGTCATGCCAACATTTATCTCTATGGAAAGCTATTATTTCGAGAGTTTGCTAGAATTACACGTGAAAATGGAGCTATTCATTGTACTTAAGAAGTTTGTTTTCTCTTTTGATCTGGTAGAGTTCTCACCATACAGCTGGATGAGGGCAGTCCCGTAGAAATGAAGTTGGGTCCCTTAGCAGAAGGAAGGACAATCGAGATAACCAACTTGTACGTAGGGGGCCTTCCCGCGGACAAGAGGACACCAATGCTCAGGATGAGGACTTCATTCCACGGCTGTATCAAAAACCTGATCTTCGACACTGAGTGAGTGTAACTGGCCCTCATCATGTTTCTTGTAATTTCTCATCTGCCTTCTGAGTTTGCTATTAGAGACAGCCTGAGTTCTGCAAGTTCTTCTGTAGCAAGTGAATTTCTTGATCTATGATGACAGTCTTTTCCAATGAAAGAGTGAACATGGTAGACTCATCTGGCCATGAAATTTTACTAAGAAAAAAATATCATCATTGGCCTCCTGTGTGTGCATGGTATAGAGCACTGAACTGGGCCTTAACACATGCTAGGCAGTTACTCTACCACTAAGCTACATGCCATCCCCAAGTGTACTTTTGCAAGAACCCAGCTGGATTACTAACAGCTACATTTTATTAATGGCTTTCTGAAAAAACAGTTGTTATATAATTAAATATCGCAAGTCTCCATTCTCCTTGAGGAAGAGAATTTCTATCTGTACAAGTGGCTGTTCGTGTCTCCTCTCCTGAGTTCTAGTCAAATTGAGATGGTGGGAAAAGTTGTGCTTGAACCTACAGGCCAGAATCTGCCTCCAGGAAATCACAATGGGTTCAGCAGCAGAGGACACTGGGCCCATCCTTACTAGGCTACTGGCCTGTAGGTAACCTTGAGCAAGGGCAGGCGTTTTCCACAGAAATCCCTGAGCACAGAAAGAATAAGGCCTGTAGCGCAGGCTCCCATGCAACAGCAGAGCCCTACGCAGTTACCTGTAGTTGTACACACATTCACCAATTGCTCATCCATCCCTTCACTGATGAAGGGATGCTCCTGAAAGCAGCGATGCTCTGGACTCCATAGACAGGTACAGATTCGTGAGGTGCCAGTGGGATCCAGGCTGGTGCAGGACGCCAGGTAGAGCTTCTAAGTAGAGAGACCTGTGACAAGCACGGTTCAGAACAAGGAACCAGTGTTAAATGGAAGCTGCTGTGCAGTGGTGTGGGGGCCAGAGATTCGTTGGCCTGAGAGCCTAGCCTACAGGAGGTGACAACCTTGAGTCCATCCTGTGTTCAGGAATGTCCAGGTCACCAGCATGGTCCTGGTTTAGGGGTAGAGTCTTATTTTAATTGGAACCAAACAGAACAGTGTGACTTGGGTACCATGAAGGATGGCCAGTTTGGTTACTCTAAGAGAAACAGATCAATGGTTTAAAATGGGTTTTAATTACACAGTAATGCACTGATTGGGCACCCAGGCTGGTTCCTGGTATTTTTATTTAAATGCCGTCTTGTTTGTCTGTAGAATTTTGGACTTCACTCACGCCGTTGGCTCTGAACTAGTAGAGCTGGACACTTGCTTGCTGGTAGAAGAGCCCACGCAGGACCTTCATGGTGAACATGGGGAACTCCCTCCAGAGCCCCCAACTCTACAACAGCCTGTAAGCATGACTTCCTTCAGCGGCATCAAGACAGCTTGAGAGAGGCACAGGGAGTAGAGAGAAAGGGAAACTGAGTCCCAGGGAGGCCACTGAAGCTGGGAGGGAGGGGAAAATACCCCAGCTGTGCCCTCGCCCTGCCCTCTAGGTCTCCAGCTGTGCCTCCAGTGGCAGAATATCCAATAGCCATTTGTTTATGGTCTTGAAATTATTAAATTATTAAGATCCAGCCCTAATAGTCTTCTTCCCAGGAGCCCAGAAGAGACGCTGCTAATGGTGGGGGTAATCTGTGGGAAAATTATCTAAGTACACCGGGTTCTTTTGTCTATTTCTCTAAGACAAAATTCTATCTACACAGCTTCAGTTCTGTTCTCACACTCAGCTCCTCTCTGTCCCTTCTCCTCCTGTCCTCTCACAGCCCTAACTAAGCTCTTCTGCTATGGATCTCATCTTCGTCCTCAGTTCCTCCATCCATACTCCTTCCTTTTTTTCCTGCTCTCCTGACCTGACCCAGTCCACCTACCACCTGCAAAAACTCTGCCTTGTTCTTTCTTCTCTGCCCACACGACTCTGCTTGGAGCTAGGAATTCTGTCTCAACCCTCCTCACCTGGTATGCAAAAAACCCTTTTGTTCAGAGTCAGTTGCTCTGGAGTGCCATTTGGCCCGAGAGAGAAATTAGGGTCTGAGCTTCATTTGCATAGGAAACAAAGCTATGCATCTATACATCCTCCAGTGGCAGCAGCTGCTGTTCTGACACAGTGGCTTCTGTGACATTTCCTTTATGGAAGAACATATCTGTGTCAGTCCTGCTACAGTGGCTGAGGGCCCTCATGCACCTCTTACAGGAACTGTGCGCGGTGGAAACGGCTCCAGGGTATGTTCCAGGTGCTCACCAGTTTGGCCTCTCGAAAAACAGCCACTTAGTGTTGCCTTTTAATCAGCCCGATGTCCGAAAGAGGTAAGCATTTTCCTGTGGTTCCTCTGTGGTGTTCATTGCCAGATGGTGAGGAATGTGTGGTGTTGTCTTCTGAAACATGCAAGTGTGCTCATACCAGACGGGTTCCGTGCCCACGCGGACCCAGGCAAGGATCTCATCTGTTAGCTCTAATCGGGCCCCTCATGATAACATAGTTGGCATTGTCCTAAAACAAATGAAAGCATTTCCTGCTGGCCTGCGTGGAAGTCTTGCTCATTTTTGTCATTTGGAGCTTAGCTGAAGTGTCATTTTTTTAGAGTTATCCACCCTAAGGACTTAATGCAGTTGCCAGTGAGCTTCTCTGTGCTGCAGTACAACTATGACTTGGTCCCAGTCTTGGTGTCAAGGGTTGAGGGACTCCTTCTTGTTGACTGTTATAGAACTGTTCCCATCAGACAGTAGCCCTCTGTGCCATGAAAGGGTGCACACGTGAGTGAAAACCTCTCTCTTGAGAAGCTGAGTATGTACACTGCGGTAGCAGTGGGCACTCTCTCGGAGGTTGCATTAAAAACAGGAAGCCAACCTTCCTGGTCCCTGGCGCTGACTTCCTGTTCTCTCTCAGGCTCCAGGTTCAGCTGAACATCCGGACATTCGCCTCCAGTGGCCTCATTTACTACGTGGCTCATCAGAACCAAATGGATTACGCCGTCCTCCAGCTGCATGAGGGCCGCCTCCACTTCATGTTTGACCTCGGCAAGGGCCGGACCAAGGTCTCTCACCCCACGCTGCTCAGTGATGGCAAGTGGCACACAGTAAGTTCTTGGGAGGCCCTGTCTCCTGTCCCAAATGTTCTCTCCCTCTGTCTCGTGCACATTCCATTTTCTTGAAGGGAAGCCGTGCATTTTGACCCCTCATTGGCCTTATGTTTGACATCTCCCCCAAATGATGTAAGCATCTTGTCAGGAGGGCCCTTTTCTGCTTCCTGAATCCCTCCAATAAACACTCAACAGCTGGTTACTGAATGAATTGAAGGTCTCAAAAATGTTCTTGACTTGGCAGGAAGCCAGTAAAGCCCACTTGGGGCGTGAAAGGACCGAGCTGCTCACCCGTGGCATCTGCTGATAACCAGGGCTCTGGAGCCCTGCTATACTATTCCCGTTTTCTACGAGCCTCAGCCATTTTCTCACACCAGCTGTGCCACAGGCAGAGCCCACTCCAGGGTTTAGTCTGGGCTCTTACAGATCTAAGGAACACATGTCGTAAGCACACATCTGTTCAAGTTTTTCTCAAGTGGTTTACAAGGCCTGGATGTTTTCGTCTTGCGTAGGTCAAGACGGAGTACGTTAAAAGAAAAGGCGTCATGAGTGTCGACGGTCAAGAGTCCCCCACGGTGACTGTGGTGGGAAACGCAACAACACTGGACGTGGAAGGGAAGCTGTACCTGGGAGGCCTTCCTGTCCAGTACAAGGCCAGGAACATTGGGAATGTAAGCAGCGGTCTCTGTGTGGGACCCACGTCATCTTGCTGTGGTTGTGTGGTTGTGTTTTTGTATGAGACCATCATTCTCCAATGCATTTGTTTAAGTTACTCTGCCTGAATCTGAGGCTCACCAGAAGGTACAGATTTTTCAAAGCATGTGCACAGGTCATGTGCTGAGGCTCCCCTTAGAAGATGCAGACCTTTCAAAGCATGTGCACAGGTCATGTGCTGGGGCTCCCCTTAGAGCTGTCCAGCTTTTCCTGCCTCACAGCTAATGGACTTTGCCTTTTCTGAAGACACACAGACCCAAAGCAACTCAGGAAAAGTCCAGCAAATTTGTACGGTACATAATTAGTGAGAGAAGCACTCTGGATTCAAGGGGTATTTTAGGAAAATGATAGAAAATACTTCTACCCCATTATTACCAAAGTACTGGAGGAAGAGAGCAACATGAAACATTCATGTGAGGAATTGCCACAATTAAGCTTTTTAAAAAAACCCAGATGGTATTGTAATGTGTGTGATGGAGAGAGGTTTAATGAAGCACAGGAAAAAGACGCCCCGTGTCATCCTCTCCACCTACTCTCCTATCTCTCTTGGTTTAGACAACCCACAGCATCCCTGCCTGCATTGGGGAGGTGACAATCAACAACAAGCCTCTGGATAAAGACAGCCCTGTGTCTGCCTTTGCCGTGGACAGGTGCTACACAGTGGCCCAGGAAGGAACTCTCTTTGAAGGAAGTGGATATGCAGCTCTTGGTATGTGCTCTTAGCAGTCTGGAAGGAGCATCTTGGGTTTAGCGTGTCCACACAGCTGATGTGGATCTAGGAGAGACTGAGAGAATAACACCCAGCTGGCAAGGCTGGCCTAAGGCCGCATTTCTGTCCTTCCATGTTCTGGCCTGTTTCTAGCACTTTGCCTGTTCATGCAAAAGCCTGCACCAGTCTTGCACTTGGCAGATGGCCTACAGAGGCCTTCTCCCTCCAGAACAGACAGCCACAAACTCCTGGCTTCACCTGCACACTCCCTGAGTTTATGTAGGGCACGATAAAGACCTTTGAATTCAACATCAGGTGTGTCAGCTGGGTGGTCGTGGAGCACACCTTTAATCCCAGCCCTCAGGAGGCAGAGGTAGCTGGATCTCTGTGAGTTTGAGGCCAACCTGGTCTACAGAGTTAGTTCCAGGACAGCCATGTTTACACACAGAGAAACCCTGTCTTGAAAAACAAGCAAAACAGCAGGCATGTGCATCTGTAATTCCAATGCATGCAAGTAAGACACTTATTCTATCTAGGATATGAAAACATCACCCTCTCAATCTTTCATTCAGCCCCTGGCATGGTGACAAATGCCTTCTGTTGTCAATATCTAGCTTTTTTTTGTCACTTGAATTAAAAAATAAAGTCATTCAATCCCCATTTTGAAAACACCTAACGTAGAGGCTGATACAAGCAGTAAATGATGCTATCCAAGGTACATACACATTAAGAAGCTAAAGATTAGGGGGATAAATCTACAACACAGGGAAAGACCACCACATTGGATGCATCCAGGGCCCAAGGGACCAGATGTCCCCAAGGCTGCAGATAAAGGAAGTACCTGCTCATGCTCTGGCCTGGTCTGTGACTGAACAACTTCTTAAAAGGCAGAGTTCCTACTTGGGCTTGGTTGGGCACACTGTAATCTCAGCCCTGGGGAGGCAGAGGTAGGACCTTATGTGGTGCTGGCCCGATTACACAGCAAGACTCCATCTTAAAACAAACAAACAAAAAGCAAAAAAGCAATGTTTCTTTTTACAGAGGACTGTGAGAGTTGAGGCCTGGAGGATGGGGTGGGGGTGTAACCAGATCTTGAACTTGGCCAATACCATGAATGCTTAGCCAGCCCAATGCAGCCCAGCCCATCTTATGGGTTCTCACAATGACAGTGCTGTCCGTGTTTTTCAGTCAAGGAAGGCTACAGAGTTCGACTGGATTTAAACATCACACTGGAGTTCCGTACCTCCTCTAAGAATGGTGTCCTCCTGGGGATCAGCAGTCCCAAAGTGGATGCCATTGGCCTAGAGATTGTAGACGGCAAGGTAGGTGCCCCATCTCCATGCCCTGCCCACCCCACCAGAGGCGGAGCAGGAGAGAAATGGTAGAAATGCTTAGATCCAAGTTGCTCATTATCTACTTCATTAATGGAGAGGAAAGAAATTTCCATTACTGTTTTAAAATCAGATAGTCCTAAAAAGCTATTTTCAGAGTAACTTTTTTTCACATATTTGAATTAAGATTGCAGTAAAGCCTTGGCATTTCTGCCTGAACCTTACCAGGAGTAATATGTCCACATAATGCCCCGTCTCTTCTAATAACTTTTAAAGTAGTCACTTGCAAATGAGCAGAGTCATCATACAGAATTGCAATTCTGAAGTGAACACACATATCCCTGTGCACCCAGCCCCGGGCTTCCCCTGGTGATGTCCAGTACAGGCCCACCGTGAATCCCCACAGGACATCCTCACAACCCACAGAACTTCTGAGGATAGACCGTGTGTGCACCTGCTCATGTGCATAGCTTGTGATATGCAAATGGAACTGTGGCCACCATCAAGATCCATTGTAGCACAAATCTTAACAGGTCTTATTAATGAAAACAAACCTGAAGCCAGGTATTGGGGTGACCGCTGGAAGATCAGAGAAGCAGAACAAGCCACAGCCACCTCACCTTGCCATTTCCTCAGTTGATCCTATTTCCTCAGGCTGGAAGCCTCTGAGTCCTCATCCAGAATGAATCTCAGCTGAATGGCTGCTAAAAGCCTAAAAGCTTAACCAGGCTCTAGTTCCTGGTCCTCACGCCTTAATATACCTTTCTGTTTCCTGCCATCACTTCCTGGGATTAAAGACATGTGTCACCATGCCTGGCTGTTTCCAGTGTGGCTTAGAACCAGAGATCCAGATGGATCTCTGCCTCTGGAATGCTAGGATTAAAGGCGTGTGTGCCACCATTTTCTGACCTCTGTATCTAGTGGCTGTTCTGTTATCTGACCCCAGATAAGTTTATTAGGGTGCGCAATATTTTGGGGAACACAATATCACCACAATCCAGGGCAACTCTGACAGTACCACTGGACTCCTCCCATGGCACGGCCCCCAGACCTTGCCCCCTCACCCTCGTCAGTCACAGCTCTGTCTCCATCTCTCAACTCCTATTTTACAAGTGTTACATGCTGAGTTCATGCAGTAGATGTCCTGGTTCCCTGAAGGTTCAGTCGGGTTGTCCATAGCAACAGTTATTTCTTATTACAGTGTTACCTCATGGGTTGAGTATATTGGTGCTCTTGCAGCTCAGCCTCTGGTGAATGCAAACTTTCTTCTCTTCCCTTGTGTAAATCTCTCCTCCACACTTGTTCCTGGTGCTCACCTCCCTTTTCTCCCCTTCGGGGCCATGTGGGCACATGGAGGGGAGTCAGGGGTCCCCCCTCTTCCTGTGGGGTGTCTCACACGTGGCTGCAGTTCAGTTGGGGCTCCTGCACTTGGTCCTAAGGTGGCCCCCATTCCTTTGGCTTTGGGCACAAGTGGCCTGGGGTCTCAGCATTGCCACTGGGTAGTGACTCCTCCCAGGCCAGGTACACTTCAACCCCTGGGGACTAGTCTTCCCAGGTGTCTTTGCCAGTGCTGCTTCTTCAGCTGGAGCTACCATCCATCCCACTGCCTGGCACATGAGAGAACTGGGCATGTATGCCATGCCTTCTGCCTAAGCCACAGAAACCATGGATATTGGAGGCTTGGGCTGCCATCTCCTGGTGTGCTCTGCCACCATTTCTACTGTTGGAGTAAGATGCTGGAATGCTCCTTTCAGAAGGCGAGGAACATGGCATCACTCAAATTCACATGTGAAACACCTAACTACCAGCGTCTCTCAGGATGTGATCTTATTTAGACTTTCAAGAAGTAATTAGGAGCCAGCAAGATGGCTTACTGGGCATAAATGCCTGATGCCAACCCTAACAACCTCAGTTCAGTCCCCAGGACCCACAGGATAGAAGGAAAGAATCATTTCCAGCAAGTTGTTCTCGGATCTCTGCGTGCTCACGTGTGGGCACACACATACACACAATAAATAAATGCAAGTAAAAGGATAATTCAGTTAAAACGAGGTCACTAACGTGGGCTCTGAGCCAATCTGACTGTGTCCATGTAAGTAGTGGGCATCAGGACACACAGAGAAGACCAGCTGAACAGAAGGCCCCTTGTGGGTTCCCATGAACTTCCTTGCTTGTTTTTAGGATTTCTTTATCAGGTTCTTGGCCCTTAGGATTTCCTACAGTGACTACTATTTCCTATAGTCAGGAAGACTAGCAAAGTTCTGTTTGCCCTGCTCTTCACACACACACCCCCACTTCAATTGAAAAAAAAACACATTATCTGTATGACAGATTGCTGCTTTGATGCTACTGTTTAGGGCCGATGTTCCCTCTCATCTTATATTTTAAAATCTTTGAAAAACCTAACATCTATTTGCAAGTTTTTATGTGATCTCTTTTTTTAAAAAAAAAAAGTTACCGGAAGTATAATAGCTATAAAAATGTGCTTCCGTATTGCGTTCCGTATTTTACTTTTCTGTTGTGTTCTATCTATTACTTCTTGTTCTCTTTCAAGTTTATTTAGTGCATTGTCCAAAGGTCTGCAACACGCATCTTTAATTTGTCACAGTCTATTCTGAAACAGTGGGTCTCTTAGGTGGCAGGTCCAAAAGAAACTTGGGACGAATGGCTAACTGTGGTGCCTCTTAGCATACCAAGGTACATGCTGGCCTCCGGGCCCTCTCAGGACCTGTGGCTCTTCTCAGCTCTTCTTCATCCTGCCCCCCATCCAAACTTCCAAGACTCCTCCAGCTCATGGACTTCCCTTCCATGACCCTGCTGTTTTGGCAATGGGCTTCCTTGCTCCTCTTGGTTCTCTTGACCCCCCTCTCTCTTGGCCCTTTTTCCTCTTTGCCCTCTCTCCCCTGACTCTCTCACCCCACACCCGCTCCGCTCTCCTCTCCTCACATGGCCCGGTTCAGTCTACTGGCCAAGTTTGGTCCACTACTTTCTCTTCCTGCTCTGGACTCTTCCAGATGCCTCCCTCATATCTACAATAATAAAATTTCCTCTCAACCAGACCTTGGAGCAGTCATGTCCTCACTTTTTACAGTAGGTAGCGTGAGAAACTTAGAGCAACATGTACCAGGCTTTTTCTCTTTTGGGTCACCAACCAGTTCCCTAATCATGGCACAGAGATGACTTATTAGTTATGAATGCTCTGCCTAGCTTAGGCTCATTTCTGGCTAGCTCTTTTAACTTAAATTAGCCTGTTTCTCTATATCTGCCTTTTGACTCGGGCTTTTTACTTTTCTTTCCTTCTGGATAGCTTCCTTCCTTTCTTTCTTTCTCTCTCTCTCTCTGTCTCTCTCTTTCTTTCTTTCGGTTTGGTTTTTCGAGACAGGGTTTCTCTATGTAGCTTTGCGCCTTTCCTGGAACTCACTCTGTAGCTCAGGCTGGCCTTGAACTCACAGAGATCCGTCTGCCTCTGCCTCCCTTACTTTCACTGCTTCTTGTGTCTGGCTGGCTGGTGGCTGCCTGGCTTCTTGTCCCAGGCATGTCCGTCTCTTTCTCCGCATTCTCTTCTTTCTCTCATCTTCTCCTGTTCTTCTCTCAAGCCTAGATTCCACCTCCTGTTTATTCTCTCTGCCTGCCAGCCCTGCCTGTCCTTTCTCTGCCCGGCTATTTCACGTTCAGCTCTTTATTAGACCAATCAGGCGCCTTAGGCAGGCAAGGTGAGACAGATGCAGCACATCTTTACATAAGTAAACAAATGCAGCATAAACAAATGTAACACACCTTTACATAGTTAAAGTAACAGTCCTCAGCAAAAACAAATATAACACCTCTTTGCCCAGTTAAAGTAGTTTCCACAACAGCAATCTGCTTGAAGTTCTTCGCTCCTCCCTCAGTCATCCGTCCTGAGCTGCTAGAACCAAGTAATGGAGACAGGAAGCTTAAACACAGAGATCGACTCTCCCAGCTCTGGAGGCTGGAAGTCTAAGGCTTGGGAGGGTTGGCTCCTTCTGAGAGCCCTCTCCTTGGCTTGTGTATGACTGTCTTCTCTTCACATTATCTTTTCTCTGTGTGTCTGTGTCCTGATGCCTCTTTTAAGGACACGGATTGGATTAAAGTCCACCTCAGTGACCTCATTAAGGTCCCCATATCCAAATATCATCATATCCTGAGGCATGTTAGCGGTTATAGAACTCCAGCATGTGAATTTTGGAGTGGCACCATTCAGTCCAGAGCTCCTCTGCCCTTTGCTGACCCCTGGCTTTTTGTTTGCCACTCACGGCTGTAGCACATCTGTGGTTTGTTAGAGGGAAGTTAGTGAGTGGTCACGTGTAAGTGCCGCCAATGCTCAGCCTCCCAGAACTACAAACTCCCAATAATGTCCGCCATGCTCTGAAAAGGGAGCACTGATTTCAGAATTGTGGGGGCTGGGCTAGAGTCCAAGTTCTTGAGGAGGCCATTGTCCACCATGTTGTTTCTTATGGTCAGTGCTCCATTCTGAGAACAATTCGTGAATGTTCTGTGCTCCGTGGCTTCTTGGCCTTATGGCTAAGATCCAGTGAGAAAGACAGTGGTCCGAAACGTGGATAAACTCACCCAAGCGTTTGCGTTGTTCAGGTCTTATTTCACGTCAACAATGGTGCCGGCAGGATAACAGCCACATATGAGCCCAGAGCTTCCACAGCTCTCTGTGATGGGAAATGGCACACGCTCCAAGCCCAGAAAAGCAAACACCGCATCGTCCTGACGGTGGATGGGAATACGGTTAGGGCCGAGAGCCTTCACACCCATTCCACCTCAGCAGACACTAATGATCCCATTTATGTGGGTGGCTATCCTGGTACGTATGACTCCCAGTTCTGTTTACCTACACAGGGGGCCCAGTCCCGGGGGAGGTATAAGCTCAGGGGAATACAGGTTAGGGATGGAGAGATACACAGTTCAATGGCAAGTCTTACCGTTTTAGAAAAACTGTTCAAAATACTATACCTAAACGTTCTTGTTTCTCACTGAGAACACTAGCTCTGATGGCAGATAAGCAGGAAGATCCTACCTTTGCCCGAGATGACTCCCGAAGTTGGGGGTCTAAGTCACAGGGATAGACAAGCTTCATCCTCTTGCACCAGTTTTGCATTTGAATTGGGCATTGAAGATGTCCCCAGAAATGACTGCAAATCCTGAACACCCCGTTGTGTGACTTTTCAAGTTACAGCTATGCCTTCAAGTTGCTACGTGTTAAAAGTTAAGGAATTCTGCTATCCACTAAAGCCCCGTATGTGGGGAATATTCTGATTTGATAGAAGGTCCACTTGAGATAACTTTTGTCCCTAATGGACAACTTACCTATCTCAACAAGATTGATCAAGGCTTGTCTCTTGTTTTCTCAACAGCCCACGTCAAGCAGAATTGCCTGAGCAGCCGGACCTCGTTCCGGGGTTGTGTGAGGAACCTCAAGCTGAGCAGAGGCCCGCAGGTGCAAACCTTGGACTTGAGCAGAGCCTTTGACCTTCGGGGAGTCTTCCCTCATTCCTGCCCTGGGCCTGAGTCCTGAACTGCTGCCGGAAGCCTCCTTTAGAGTCACTGTAAATATGTTGAGGAGAAACAAGTTTGTGAACTCAAGTGTTCTTCCGTTCCAATTTCATTTCCAGCTCAGGTTATGGTTCCAGAGAAAAACGCTGTATTTATGTTGAACTAAAGCCACATGTACAACAGATACCTCTATTAAATAGTCCAAAATGTCGGTTGAATTCATGGCCTCCTTTTTTAGGTTTTTCAAATGGATCTTTGTGGACATGGGATATTCCGCTGAAGACTGGACAGTGTTTCCTAGTTCCCATTTTGTGAGCATAAAAAACAAAACATCACCAGTCTGTATTAGATTAGAGCAGGATATGGATAATTTCATTTCTTCTCTCTTATAAGTTTCACACAATATATTCACCAGGTAGAAATTAGGACCTGAACATAGTCTAGTTGGTTTCTTACCCAAACAGAAAACATTGTCCAAAGGCTTCCAACAGGACCCAGAGTCTAAGACATGTGATATTACAAGGGATGGGATATAATTTAATACCCCTCAACACAAGCAACCAGGGAAATGAGACCAATTTTTCAAGGGAGTGAAATCAATAAATGCTAATCTCAAGAGGGAATTTATCAGACAAGGCTTTTATTTATTTATCGTTTAGACACACCTTTATGTAGCCCAGTCTGGCCTTGAGCACACTTCATAACAGAGGTCAGTGTCTCCCTTCGGATTCTCTGAGCTTGCCTCCGGAATGCCGCCATACCCAGCTCAAGGACATTAAAGAAGCTCTTATTTTACCTGAGCATGATGAGGATGAGGGAATATTTGTGGGCTTTATGTGAATGGAGTGATGGAAATTTTAACAGAGAAATGGAAAATAGGAGAAAGCATGAAATGGAAGGTATTTATGTATCTATTTTTTGCTTTTTCGGCAGGGTCTACTATGTGGCCCTGGCTGTCCTGAAACTCACTAGGTAGAGCATGCTGGGATCCAATTCAGAAATCCTCCTGTCTCTGCCTCACGAATACTGTGATTAAAGGTGTCTATCATTATTGCTGGTCAAAACCAAACTTCGAAGAATTCAAGAATCATATTTAAACGTAATAAAAATGAATATTGCAAACCCACAGGCAACATCATGCTAAGTACTGAAAAGCTGAAATCATTCCTTTGATTTGGAAGGAACAACTGTGTACTCTCACTATTCTTTTTTCCCTTCTTTTTATTTATTTATTCTTTGTGTCTTTTGCATCATGCAGCTCCATCCCATTCATTTCCCCATCCCTTCATATCCACCCTCTGCCCTTGCAAACCCCCCCAAAAAAAATAAAATTTAAGAGAAAAAAGAAAGAGAGAAGGAAAAATCAGTCTCATCATAGAAGTGTTATGCCCAGATCGCAGGGACTCCCAAAAGATCACCATGGAGACCGAATCCTGCATGTAGAAGCAAAGAGCCTTTATTTCAAGCTCTGGAGCTTGGTCCCTCTGTCTGTCTGACACAGCGGTGAGAGCAGAGAGCCCTGAACTCAGGCGGGGCAGAGTTTTTATCATAGCAGAGGTTGGGGTGAGGGGATTTCCAGGGTCCAGGACCCTGACTGGCTGACAATTGTCTAGGGGTATCAGTAAAACAAAAACAGGTGTGTGCTAGACTCAAGGACATCTGGCCTCCTTATCTAATGGTTAGAATATTTGGGATGTCAGGTACTTCCTCACCCCTGGGTGGTATCAGCTTGAGGCTTTTCCTGGATCTGGCTGTTGCCTGCCAGTAAGCCTGTCACAGAAGCTGTGTCTAGGCCCCTAAGCCTGTCATAGCTGCTGTGTGGTCAAGCTGTTTTGGGGCCCTCCACAGAAGCTGTAGTGTCACACATTAAGTCACGAAGCAAATCCTCTTATTCATACATCTTTACTTGAAAGTGTTCATGTCAAAGAGTCATTGGTCTGGTTCGAGGCATCTGGTTTCTGCTACACTATCAATGCTGGGCCCTCACTGGACCTCCTCTTGGTTATCCTGTTGTTGCCCTGTGTCGTGGAAACCCTGCGCTTTGGGTCTGCGGGACTGGTCCTTTCATGTGCTCCAGCAGATCACAGATAGGGCGGATATTGGGGTAGGCCAACACATAACCCTGGTTCTGGGCCTGGGTAGTTGGAGGGCTGAGCAGCCTGCCAGCTCTCCCTTGTCCTCACCAACAGCTCTCCTGCATCGCCCAGGAGGAGTTCACCCATTGCAAGGGGTGTTCACCTCAGCAAGGGGTGGGGACCAGCCCTCCTGCTTTCTTGTCTCTCAGCTCTCCCACACCTACACCTCAGGGCCAGCTCGACTGTGTTGCCCAGGCTTGCATAGGGGCCACGCTCCTGAGTGCTGCAGCTGATGAGGGGCAAGGCCAGCTTTCCCGCTCTTATGACCTCAGAGCCACCTCTCCCACCTGCCTCAGGGATTGATGGGGTGGGGCATCTCTCCCCAACCCATGCCACTATGTGACAGATGGGTAATAGGGACAGCTCTCCCATGCTCACAATTTCGGGTTGGCTCACCCACACCTCTGCCAATGGGGCTGGCTCTGTTGTGCAGCCCATGTGTACTCCCACTATTCATAGTCAATACACTGGTGGAAGTTTTCACCTAGCAATTAGGTAAGAGAAAGAGAGAAAGGCCATATAAATGGAAAAAAGTCAGATTATCCTGTTCTGTAGAAAAATGTAAAGATTCTACCAAAAGATTATTAAAAGTGATGAAGTCGGTGATGTTGCAGGTTATAAAACTAACACGTCAATATCAGTAGCATTTTTCATTACAGTAACAAGAATTATGAGAGAGAAATTGTGAAAATAATACAGTTCACAGTAGCTACAAAAAAGGGGGTGGGGGAGAGAAATGGGGAATGAGGGATGAAAAAGGGAAGCAAAAAGGACAAGTGGGGAGTAGAAAAGGGGAGAATCCAAAAGTCTGGGAGTAAGTTTAACTGAAGACTTGTGTAATACAAATCAACACTCATGAAAGAAATTGAAGGAGACACATACACAGAAACCTACGCAAACGTGGAGTTCCCTCATGTAAAAGAATTTATATTGATTTTCTTAAAAACCTGTATTACCCAAAGTAATTTTAATGCAACCCCCCCCCCCATTAAAATACCAATGACATCCTTCACAGAAATAGAGGGAATAATTCTGAAAGGCATATAGAAACACAGGAGTTGCCCAAGCAATTGCTGTTTTTTTTTTTTTTTAAAAAAAGATTTTTCTTTTTTACTGATGCGTGTGTTTGCATCTGGTGGGTGCCTGAATTGGGCAGAAGAAGGCACCAGATCCCCGGGAGCTGGAATTACAGGTTGTTAAGAGCCCTGAGATGTGGGTACCAGAAATTAAACTCAGGTCCTCGTCAAGAGCAGCAAAAAGTTTCCATTGTGCAGCCATCTCTGCATGCCTGCAGGCTCCAGAAAAGGACCAAACCTGAGGTCAGTATAATGCCTCATTTGGAGCAGTGCTAAGAGCTGTAACCACCAAAACAGTGTGACATTCATGTAAAAACAAGATTGTTCCCAGAAATAAACCTAACCATCTACAGCCAACTGCTTCTTGATAAAAGTACCCAAAACTATTATGGGAAAAATAACCCTCTTCAGTAAACAGTGTTGAGGAAACTGTATATCCACAAGAATATAGAACTTTGACCCGTATCTGTAGTGCTGTGACAAAAATCAACATGGACCCAATACCTAAATGCAAGGCTTAAAACATGGATGAGACACTTCAAGAGACAGGCATAGACAGTGGATTCAAGTGTGGCCTGAGATGTACAGGAAACAAAAGTGAAGACGAGATTACAAGGGAACCAAAAAGCATTCCAGAGCAAACAGACAGATGGGAAGAAATCTTTGCCAGTCACTCACTGGGTCAATGATGTGTAAGATCCTCAACAAAACAAATAATCCAATGTAAAACAAGGGGGAGGGGACAAATGATCTGATAGACACATTTCAAAATAAATGCAAATGGCCAGCAAATATTTTTTTTAAAACGATCAGTATCATTAGCCATAAGGAAAAAGTAAAATAAATCCAAATTGCAATATGAGATGTCAGCCCAGTTTCAATATCTATAACGCCCCCAAATCAGTTTAAGTAAAATCGGTGTTGCCAATGAAATGGAAAAAATAGGAATTCCATACATTGTGGGTGAATATGCAAATCTGCCTAGCCTCTAAGGACCATGGAGTCCTTTGCTGTCTCCAGACCTACTTACTCCCCAAAGCAATGCAAGCCCCGCCCACCACAGTGCCAGCCCCGCCTACCACCAGCCTGGCCCCTCCCTCCCCCCATCCTTCTACGTTATAACCCCGCCCCCAAGCGGCGGTGAAGAGAGTGGCGAAGTGGACCCGCCCAGCTGCTGACCCTGACTCGACAGGTCGGCTCCGCCCACTACACCCTATGGGCTGCTCCTGCCTGGTTCGCCCAAGTGGGCGTGGCCTATGGAAATTAGGGCGGAGTCTACCGTCAGAGAAGTGGGTCTGGAAACTGGGAGAGTAGAGGGGGCGGGTCGGCCTGGGGTGGGCGTGGCAGTAGGAGTGACGGACTGCGTGAGGGGCGGGGTCTGGGGATGGCGGCCAGCCAAGGTGGTTGGAAGCAGTTGGAGGGGGATGGATAGGGACAGTCTTCTCTAGCTGTTGTCCTGAGGTGAGCACCCAAGCAGAAGCTCTTTGATTCCCGGGAGATAAAGGGATGCTGGGAATTGGGCGGTTACGGGCGGTTGGACTCCTGGCCGTGGGTTTGGGCTCCTGGTTGGAAGACGGAAGGACCAGGACGGCCTCCTGGGTTTCAGTGAATAATAAGGATTTGAACTACTGGACCATGGTGACCCCGTTCCTGGTACCGACAGCCACTTGCCAGGAAGGCTGGGGCTAATGGGTAATTCCCTGCGCTTAGATTCCCACATTTCGTTGAGAATATTTTTCCCTGTTACCGAATCAGTTATGGAGGAGGTTGCACTTGATAGCAGCATGCTCAAGTGTGTTGTACAGTAACGGTGATAATGAATTTGCTCTCAACCCGGGGCTAATAGGGCGCTTTCCATGTGAAAGTTCATTTGATCAAATCGCCTCACCAACTCCTCGTGGAAAGTATTCATTTTCACTGTGTAGGTGAAGAGATGAGGGCTTAGTTTCCCCAACACTCTGCAGTAGGAGCAGAATCAAACCGTGTACTTAGGGATTGTAGGGGTGGCTCAGTGGAGTTAAGAATACTGGCTGTTCTTCCTTGACGGACCTGGGTTCAATTCCCAACAGCTCTAGTTCCAGGGCATCTGATGCTTGGAAAAAAAAAAAATCTTACTTAAGCTGAAGCCATTAATGCCATCTAAGGGGCCATCACTTGGTGCTACACTTGAGCTCCAGAGCCCAGGGTTTCTTTTGTTCTTAACATACTGCAGAACCAACTCCCAATTTGAGCAATATGCCAAGGTTCATTCCTTAAGTCCAATACAGACACTGACTGATTCCAGTAATCAGTTTCACTAATGGGCCTTTTACTAATACAGCTCAATTTCTCTTATCCTTAAGTAATATTTTTAAACTATAAGAAAGCTGGTACCACTTAAAAGATTAAGGGCAGCTGGTTAGCAACCAGCACAGACAAAACTCCCCAACCAGAAGTGGAGTGGAGACAAACTGTGTGAGCTGTTCAACAATTTGCCTCCTCACGACTTCTCAAATGGTCAGTGGTAAAAGCTGGGTTTGCTTGTTTTTAACCTTCCTAGTAGAATAATACGTTTGTAAAAGACTCCAAGAACATAGGCCTTCACATCTGAAACTGTTTTCTCTCCAGTGTCAGCAACAGGGCACCTGGGAACTTTGACTACAGACCAGGCCCCAGCTACTCACTCTAATGAAGTACAGATGGTAGAGTTGATGTTAGGAGTTCATAATGCAGCATATTTTAAGTCCTCGGGCAGTGCAGAAGCAATGCAGTCTCTTTCCTAGCTGTGTCTTGGTAGCCCCAGCCCTGACTGCAAAGGAAAGTCCTAAACTAGCCCCTTAATTGGAATAATTGTTGGCGCACACCCCTTCCGGTGAGTAAATGAGTGATCATTGTAGGGGTGGTGCTAGAACATAATTTACAGCAGGTCTCCCCTCTGACGGCTACGGATAGATCCTCTGGGATATTCTCACCCAGGAAGCTAGTTAACACCAAAGAGTATTGACTTAAGGTATCAGCACCATGCACACTCTACTCCCCACCCCTTTCCTTCTTCCTGGGAATCAGCCTGCCTGCAGGCTCTTGCTATAAACCTCACCCCATAAAGGAGTTTGATGCTTCATCCTTTACCACGTAGGCTCCGACTCTTCAGAGACACTGCGTGCAGTTTGTCTCTGGGACTCTCCCTGGAGGCTCCACCATGCTGGTACCTCTCTGTCTGTTCATGTTATTAATAACTATTCTAATAAAGTCCTTAGTGTCCAGTAATCCTCAGTGTCCTCCAGACCAACCTCTCCTCCCAACCAAAACCCAACGGCTTGCAGAAACCAGTAAGTGGTGAACAAAACACCTAGGAATATGTATCCTTGACCCGTGTTTGGGACTTCAAGTTCCTAGGCCCAAAGGGGTCATTTCCCTTGTTTCCTGGAGTGTTCATAAGATAGCGATGACATGTGTAAGGTCTCCAGGTCCTGTCATTACCTTCCTCCATCAGAAATGGCATCTCCCCTGTTGAGTAGCACAGGATTGACCTAGAAGATACACCCTCTGTCTAGTAGCATCTGGAATGTTTTGTGGTAGATACTCAACATTTATCCACAGAACAGTGTGGAAGTCTGTGGCGGAGTCAGTTTCAGGTACACTGAAGCCAGGTTATGCTGGGGTGTTGGTCTTCCTCGGCACATGCATTTGCCAGACTTCGATGGTCCTTGACAGAGGTTATGACAGTTCACCTAGGCCTAGTGATGAAGTTCAAAGAGAGGACATGATGATTTCAGGTGGAGGGAAGAGAATCTGTGAACTTTCTCCAGGACTGTACAGGTTAGATTTGATCAACTTGACACAAATTAGAGTTACCTGGGGAACTGGAACTTCAGTTGAGTAATTGCCTCCGTCAGACTGATCTATGGACATGTCTGTCAGGCATTTTCTTGATTAATGATTGATGGAGAAGGGCCCAGCTCACTGTCATCCCTGGGCAGGTGGTCCTGGGTTGTATAAGAAAGCAGGCTGAGACAGGCGGTGGTGGCACATGCCTTTAATCCCAGCACTCCAGAGGCAGAGCCAGGTGGATCTCTGTGAGTTCAAGGCCAGCCTGGGCTACAGAGCGAGACAGGACAGGCACCAAAACTACACGGAGAAACCCTGTCTCGAAAAACCAAACCAAAAAAAAAAAAAAAAAAGAAAGAAAGCAGGCTGAGCAAGCCATGGAAAGCAAGCCAGTAAGCAGCACTCCTCCATGGGCCCTGCTTCTGTTCTTGCTTTAGTTTCCTGGCCTGCTTGAGTTCCTTGGCTTCCTTTGATGGTAAATTGTAACTGTAAGCCAAATAAACCCATTTTTCCTTGGGTTGTTTTTTTGGTCAATGGAGTTTATCCCAACAGACTGTAAACTGGAACACAGACTCAATTTGTTCAGTTAGTCCCGTTTTTAGGAAGCCTCTGCTCTCCTGGGCATGCATTTCATCATAAGGCAGGATTTCTGTTTCTGGCAAATGCATTTCTCTTGTGGCATCCCCAGCGAGCTGGGCATAGCAAAAGGTAGAGGCTCCTGAGAACATAGCTTATTGGTACTTTTGTTTCCTTGTGGGGTCTGTTCCTGCTACTTGATTTTAATCGTTTTCATCTTTAATGGTCTGCAGAACATTTCCCTGGACACCTAACGAGGCCTCTACCATGTCTCCTCTGTGGAAGATCCCATGGTCCACTTTGGAGAACTCTGTCTTCTTGTGTCTGCGAGGCTTGACGGAGTAGGAAAGCCTGTGATCTCCCAGGAGAACTTGAGCAGCGTCTGAACTGCCTTCCGCTTTGGTGAGCCCTAGAGTCAGTCCCTTGTGTATTTAGAGACACTCAGGCCACAGAGGGCACTGGATGCAGGGCCTCTCAGCAGTGATAGCCTTTGCCAAGTAGAAGCCACTTTACACAAGTAAGGGTGTAGAGCACAAATTGAAAGACTCTGTCCCCCACATATCCCCCACTCTGATTTTTTGCTTTTGTTTTTTTTTTTCAGAGAAGCGTTTTCTTGGAACTTGCCCTCTCGAGGGTGAAGCCTGGCATGTTTAACCTTGTCTGAGTCTCTGACTTGCTTTCCCATGGCTTTTACCGAGGCTCTGTTGAACACTCATCACATACAGGAGCCGACTGTGACTTGCTCTGTCTTTGCAATAGCAACATGATTTCCTGGTGATTGTAAGACATCTCTCCAGTGTCATTACCCCCCTGGGAAGGTCCCTTGAGAATCACATTCACAGCAGTAGTCAGACATCCTTCTCCAGCCACGTGAAGTTTTGTTCTCCCACTCACCACCACTTGCTTGCTTCCTGTCTTCTTATACTATTCTTCTGGTATAACGAGAAATCCACTGGGGTCTGTCTGCTTAAAGGGTAAAGGAATTTATTAAGAAAGAAAACTCTCTAAACAGGATAGGAGAATCGCCATAGGGTCCTGGAAGGGTGAGGTACTGTCCTCTGCTGCTCCGGCCACCTGAGTCAGTCCGCACCATCCAAGCCCATGTGGGAGAGTAGAGACCAGGGTACATGTGTCTCAGGTCTTACGGGTAGCCCTGAGGCCATTCCCCAGGGGCAGGTACTTCAAGGTCATATGTAACACGAATTGCTAAATGGTCTTAATAGAAAGCCTGGAGCCAAATATCAAGGTGAAGGCTGAAAGATCAGAGAAGCAGAACAAGCCACCGCCAACCTCACCTTGCCAACTCCTTAGCAGATCCTGTTTCCACGAATCCTCAGATTGAAAGCCTCTGAGTCCTCAGCCCTGAGGGTCTCAGTTGAAATGCTGCTTAGTTCCTGTCTCCTCAGCCTTATATACTATTCTCCACCCAGCCATGTCGCTTCCTGGGATTAAAGGTGTGTGTGTGTGTGTGTGCTTTCCAAGCAAAGACATGAGATCTCAAGTGCTGGGATTAAAGGCATGTACCACCACACCTGGCTCTGTTCCCAGTGTGGCCTTGGACTCACAGAGATCCAGACTGATCTCTGCCTCCCAAGTGATAGGATTAAGGGTGTGTGCCACCACTGTCTGACCTCTGTGTCTAATCTAGTGGCTGGTTCTGTCCTCTGATCCCCTGGCAAGCTTTATTAGGGCACACAATATATTAGGATACACAATATATAACCACAGTCATAGATAGTCATAGATAGAACAGATATCCACTACATTCTAATTATATCACATCAGGGTTTTTCTGTTCTTCAAGCTTCCTTCCTGTCTTAGATGATTTAGGGTTGGCAAGTTCTTTCTCAGAATATGTTGAAGGTATGATTTTAGATGCATTAGAGAGTGTATAAGGGACACTGGTCATGGGGATACATTCACTTGAATCCCCGGGGAAAGCAGATGTGTGATGTCCTATTTTTTTTCCCAAATGTCCCAGCAGGTTGTATAGCCAGGGGAAATACAATCTTTCTAAAGTCACTGCCATTCTCGCCACCAGCGATTGCTATAACATGACACTTGGAATCCCCAATGTCATGATACATGTTGATGAAACATTGTGACAGGAGCATGCTTCCCTTGTGAGCCATTTCTGAGGTCTTCTGCTGGAGAATTCGAGGGCTGCCTGAAACACGGCGAAGGAGCTCGGAAAGCGGCAACTTCTTTAGCAGTTGTCGCACTGGACACTACCATTTTGCCAGGAAATACTTTTGTGTGTGTCTGTGTGTGTGCAAACATGCTCACATGTGGATGTGCTCCATGTGCACATATGTGTGACTCCTTATGCCAGAGGTTGACATTAGGTGTCTTCCATTGTTCTTTTCCATCTTTTGTGGCTCACTGATTGGCTAGGTCAGCTGGCCAATGAGCTGTGGTGATGCACTTATCTTTACACCCCCATCTCTAGGGTCACAGATTTATGTGACCATACCCATTGTCATGTAAGAAGTGTTAGGATTCAAACTCAGGTCATTTTTGCTTCCATGGCAGGCACTTATTTCTCACTAAACCATCTCCCCAGCCTCAGAAACTAATCCTCATCTCTTATGGGAGTCTATGGATCATGTTTTTTGTTGTGTAGCAGTTCCCTCCATAAACACATTGAGACTTAGCAAGTTCTAAAGGGAGACTGGGTTAGACTCAGGAAGGAGCTCACAAGTAAGTCTTAGGAAGTTCCTGAAATTGACCAGCCGCACAAAGTTCCCCTTCCCTAAGCTTAGATGACCTCTGAGGCAACTCACACAAGCTGCTTCTGAAAGACTTTCTGGCCTGGAGATGCCTGTAAGTCATACAGAAAGCTTCAGGGCTTCATACTGGGGTGGACTTGCAGTGACATTCCCACTCCTGTAACTCATTCCCCACACTCATGTATGTAACTCCAATAAACTAATTCGTTCACCACGTTTGGTGCATGTTTGTTGACTACTGTTCACATTCCCTTTCTCCCAGTGGGTGTGTGCCCGGTGTTGGAGAGAGGACTAAGTTATAAGATGGCTGAGAAGCTGTTGTCTTCTGTGGGGCAGGTCTTGAGGGCTGCAGGTTCTACCCCTAGTGTTTTTTTTGGATAGGCTGCTGCCATTTGTGCTGATGAGCACTATATAAGGGGCAGCCCCTGGCTGGTCCTCTTTTCTCTTGCTCTCTTGAGTGGCTCTCCATTCTTGGGTGGCCCGCCTTGAGTCAGCTCTGGTCTGATCCTCACTGCTAGAGCATACATACCTCACTGGTAGAGGTTACAGGCCACCATGCATGGAAGGCCAAATCAGAGTACTTCATTTTGGTTAGCACCCAGACAGACTCTTGGTGCCAAAGCATGGGGGTACCGTGTTCTTAAAGACAAAAGACCACAGTTACATCAATCTTAGATAAGGGTCAGAGTAACCTTGCAACATCTATTTTGGCAGGACATAATTTCAGACACAACATGATAATTTTTTTTTTTTTTTTTGGTTTTTCGAGACAGGGTTTCTCTGTGTAGCTTTGCGCCTTTCCTGGAACTCACTTGGTAGTCCAGGCTGGCCTCGAACTCACAGAGATCCGCCTGGCTCTGCCTCCCGAGTGCTGGGATTAAAGGCGTGCGCCACCACCGCCCAGCCGATAATTTTTTTTTATTTATACCTTTTCCTGTGATTTTTATGTGTGGTTTGTCGAAATGATTATTTTGGTTAATGCATCTGGACCATGGTCAGAGTCGTGGACAATCCCAGATGTGTTAACCAAAGTATCTGTGCAGGGTTGAAAAGTTTCTAAGCAGACACAAAATGGAGGCAGGACAAAATGACAGTGACTTTGTCACTTTAGCCCAACCTCCCATGCTGGTGGGGTCTGCAAGTCTGTCCACTTTTCCCCTTGTCTGAGCCAGAGCTTCTGCCCTGAGTTTGGGAACTCAAGGCCTGTCCTTAGTCAGTTCTGATTTTTCTGGGTCCAGGACTTCCACTAGCCTGACTTTTTCTGAACAGTGGTCTCTGCACCCTTGTCCTGTCCTGGGCAAAGAGGGTCCGGGAGGAGTGCGGACGGGAAAAGCCACTGCCCCTGCTGGATAGACCTGGGATTCTGCCCAGTCGTGGGCCCAGGGAAATCAGCTTTGAATCAGCATCCTCTGCTGCCCTCTAGTGATGGGTGCTGGGAAGCACAACATTGTTAAAATGAGACTGCTATTGAAGATAAAGCTGATGTTTAAGGACCCAGATCTCAACTGCATATAAAATGGAAAAAAGCTGATCTCAGAACCCTAGAAGAGAGTTGTGGCTGCCAATGGGCCTGGAAAACGAGGGAGAAGGAGTTGTGGGGTTGGTCTATAGGTACTAAGTTAGAGTTAGGAGGAATTAAGTTAATGATGCAGATTTCAAAATAGCTAGAATTCAGCTTGAATGTCCTTACCCCAAAGAAATTCATGTTTTGCATGATGAATATGTTAATTATTCCGATCATCACAAAATGGACATGAATTTAAACATCCTGTGTCAATCGGGAATGAAGTAGAAGGAAAAGTTCAAAATAAATCCAGGGCCCCTCTGTTCTTGCCTGGCTTGTAGCTGCTGTGGCAAGTCTTACCATAAACTTACCAGTGGAAGGGAAATGGTGAGAATTTTCCAGGGCAGGCTGCACACACAGTGTAAAATGTTACAAGGTGGTAGAGCCATCACTGAGAGTGAATAACTGTCAGGTCCAAGTTCACAAACAGTTAACCAATGCATAGAAGATAGTTAAAACACTGGGCAAAAGGGCAGTTTCAGAATTCTGTTTACCCTGTCAGCATTGGGAGTATGACTGAACACTGGCACACAGATGGGCATTCTCCTGTAATTACTTTATTACATTTGGACTTGCATCTACCTATCTGTCTAGTTATCTTCTATTACATCTATGAAACGACTTTTAAAATACATTGTAAAAACCTTGCGAACACCAGTATGCTCCCCCCCCCCAAGTATCTTAGCACACAGGCTATTCCCTCTGGTTGAATATATATGTTATTGCAGAGTCGTCCCCCGCCCCCAGAGGTAACATGTACATGTAAGGAAATGCATAGATCTTAATCTTAAGTGAAGATCACTGCATGTTGAGTGGCACACACCCCCAGTCGCTGTACCCTCTTAGGCTTCTGATAACACCCCTCATCATGACCCACCTTTAGTTTGAGGTGTTTCAATACATAAGTGGTCATGTTGCTTGTTTAATTTTCCTTTCCCTAATGATTCACCATGTTACTTTTTTTCCCCATGTTTTTTTTTTGACAATCTGTGTATCTTCTTTAAAAGTGAGATGTAATTTTAATTTAAAAATCTGTTGCTGCAGATATTAACTGTAGGGTTCCATTAGCCATGCCCATGCCTGCCCAGTGAGCTCTGATTATACTCACTCCACTTTTGCTATATCCCCCTCCTGCTAGTCCACCTTTTAGGCTCACGTCATTCTGTACTATTAGGGAAAGCATATGACACCTGTGTTTGTGGGACTGGCCACACAGCACCATCTCCAATCCTCCAATTGTCACAAATGACACTTTTGTTCTTGTGACTGAATTAAATGCCATCATATGTACGAACCACATTTTTATTCATTCTTATGTCACAGAATACCCAGGCTGACTCTGACTTGGCTATTAGGAAGAATGCAGGATAAACACGGCCGTGCAGGCATCCCCAGGCACAAACCCAGAAGTGGGACGGTTGGATCATGTGGAAACTGACTTCCATAGTGCTGGACTAATTGATTTTTAGCAAAAACGCATACAGGCATCTTACCCTGCTGCATCCTGTCAGAATTGGTGTGCTTTCTTTACCACGGTTGCTCTGACCAGGGCGAGCCAGAGTCATCTGAATGTGGTGTTTGTTTGCATTTTCCTAGTGGATAAAGTCAGTGAGCATTGTGTGTGTGTGTGTGTGTGTGTGTGTGTGTGTGTGTGTGTGTGTGTGTGTGTGTGTATTGGCTGCAGTGGTTTGAATGAGACCCCCCCACCCCGCCCCACTGGGCTCATGCATTTGATTACATGGTCTCCAGTGGTGGACTGTTGGGGGAGAATTAGGAGGTGCAGTCTTCTTGGGGGAATTGAATCCTTGGGGTTGGGGGACTTTGGGGTTTCCAAAGATTCCTGCCATTGTCAGTGGTCTACTCCTGCTTGTGGCTTACTATGCAAGCTCTCAGCCGTCCCTGCCACCATGGTGGCCTTTGCTCTGCCACCATGGACACTAACCCTCTGGAACCATACAGTGATGCTTTCTTTCTCACCATGGAAAAGTAACTAACACACTGACCATGTAGACTTCATCATTTGCAAAGTGTCTGCTCAATTCCTTTGCCTTTTTATTCATTGAAATGTTTGTTTGTCGAGTTTTTGAATTCTTTACACATTATAGACAGCTCCTGTCAGGAGACCACATAGCAGGGGTCTTCTGCCACTCTGTGACTCTCTTCAGGCCTCCGACTGCTCTGCATTGTGGGAACTTTTTGGTTTGGAGTCATCCCACTTCTCCATGCCTCGTTTCCCGAGCTACTGCAGCTCTCTTTCAGGAACTACTTGTCTGCCTGTATTTGAAGGTTTAGCGATGTTTAGCTCCAGTATTTCAATTTCACGCCATACACTAAGGTCTTTGGTCCATTTTTAGTTGATTCTTTTTAACGGCATGAGAGATAAGGACAGTTTCATTTCTGTACAGGTGGATATCCAATTTTTTCTGCATTCTTTGTTGGAGAAGCCATCTTTTTTCCAAGGAACATTTTTGTCATCTTTGTTGAAACTCAGGCAGCTATTACTGTGTGGATTTATTTGTAGGTCTTCCATTGCATCCTGCAGCTCTGTGTATCTGTCGTGGTGCCAGTACCATGTCCGTTTTTTCACTTGGGTTCCATCGCATGGTTTGGAATTGGGTTTTACGGTGCTGTCAGCACTCACTGTTCATCCTGCACAAGATTGCTTCGGCTATTTGAGGTCTTTTTGTTTCCATGGGAATTTTAGACTTGTTTTTCTATTTCTGTGGGAAATGTCACTGGAGTTTTGATGAGGGGGACTTGAGTTTGTTTGTGTGTTACTTTTCATAAACTTTGTGTCTCGGAGTATGTCAGAGTCTTGAGCCCACATTAAGAAATTAGCTTGTCTCTTACCAAGTTCTTTTAAAATTGTATTGCCCACCCCCCTCTCCCCATGTGTGTGTATGTGTGTGTATGTGTGTGTGTGTGTGTGTGTGTGTGTGTGTGTGTGTGTGTGTGTGTGTGTGTGTGTGTGTGCCATAGTGCACTTGTGGAGGTCAGAGGACAATTTGTTGAGTATTGGTTCTTTCCTTCCATCACATGGGTCCTGGGAATAGAATTCAGGCTTGGGAGCAAGCTCCTTTCCCTAGTGAGCGAGCTTGCCAGCCAATTGCTGAATACTTTATGCTTCTGGAGTACTAGTCCTTTGTCAAATAAAATTTACAGAGGTATTTTTTTCTCTCAATCTGTAGTGTGCTCAGTTGACTTTGTTTTTGTTTTGTTTTTCGAGACAGGGTTTCTCTGTGTAGCTTTGCACCTTTCCTGGAACTCACTTGGTAGCCTAGGCTGGCCTCGAACTCACAGAGATCCGCCTGCCTCTGCCTCCCGAGGGCTGGGATTAAAGGCTTGTGCCACCACCACCGCCCGGCTGACTTCTTAATATTCTCCTGGGATAATTAGCTGTCTGCTATTGTCTTCAAGTCTAAGTTCAATCTTGTGTATCGTGCTTGTTCCTAAGAAAACTACCCTGTGCATTTGTTTGTGATGTTGAGATGGTTTTGCTATGGAGTCTCAGACTCACCTGATACCCAGGGTCTTCTGCCTTAGCTCCTGAAGGCTGCTATTTCAGACCCCTCTCTCCATACTGGTTTTTCTCTGTGGTATTTGCTGAAAGTCCCAGGGTTGGCAGTTTCATTAGCTCTATCAACCACTGTGCAAATTCTAGTCTGTAATGCCAGGGGTCCAGTTGTACTTTTTCTCTTCCTTTTTTAATTAATCCATGTTGATACCCACTTGTTCTAATGTTACCCATTGTCCACTTGGTTGTGTTAGGACCCACGAAGTGGCATGTCAGTGGCACCCTCCTGGCCTGTGTTACCCTAACATGCTTAATGTTATTTTCAGCAAACTTTCTTGGAAGTTAAAGTTTTATAGTAAGCAATGAATTCATTCATTCAAGGCCCCCTTCTTATTTGGTAAGATTACATATTCTAGCTCTTTTGTATTAATGTATGAATTTTGTAACTAGTTTGTCCATTTCTACCAAGAATCCTTTTGATGCTACAGTTGGGATTATATTGAATTGGAGATGTATTTGTGAGGAATTTACACTTGTCACTTATCTTTCATTCCCAAACATGGCACAATTTACATGTATTTAGATTTTAACTTCTATATAAACAGCTTTGATATATATTATGTTAAAACTATTCAAAAAGTGTTTTACTGTTTGCTGCTGTAGTAAAAAGGAAGTTTTAAAACTTTATTCTCTGCTGCAAACATAAAAACCAACTTTACATAATGATCAATATGCCATGACCTTGCTAAATTATTAAAAGGAAGATGTGTGAGGATTTCCTCTATCAATAATCAAATAAATTACAAAAAGATCATTTTACTTTTTCTGAAGACGGAGCCCGGGGTTTCATTTGTGCTAGGCATGAAGGTGTGTTTCTGCTGACATGTAGACCTTTGATTTCCTAATCCTTGTCTTCCAGTGTGCATATGTGCATGTATGTGTTAGGAAGGAAGGTGTGTTTCTGCTAACATGTAGACCTTTGATTTCCTTACCCTTGTCTTCCACAGATTCCACCATCCATATGTTAATGTGTGTGTGTTAGGCAGGAAGGTGTGTTTCTGCTGACATCTACACCCTTGATTTCCTAGCCCTTGTCTTCTGCAGCTTCCAGTGTGTATATGTGCATCTGGGTGTGCATGTGTGAATGGTGCTGTGCCAGCTTTCGATGTGGTTGCTGGGGATACAGACTCAGGTCCACATGCTTGCACATGGTCACAGCAAACATGTGAATCGCTGAGCGCCCCCCCCCTCCTTTTTACTTTTATTGCTTTTGCCTTTTGCTTAGGATAGACAGTAAAAGGTTGAAATTTTTTAAAAGAAAGAGCATTTATTGAACTTTGTCAAAATATTTTTTTTGTATTTGTGGGAAGTTTCATACATATGTAAAAGTTGTCCTATCATATGTGACTGAAATCCTGCCTAGGCAAGAACTGATACCAGCGAAAGTTATGAGGTGGTGGGTGCTATCCCACAATCTCCCTCCCCAGTCACCCTTCACTGTGATGACAGGAGCTTGTCAGGGCTGGCCTCAGACACACGCCTTTAAACGCCCATCTTCTGCCAGCACTGTGCACACGGATGCAAGGAGTCTGGTAACAGTAATTTTAGTTTTTGTCTCTTTATTTTTATGGATAAAAGTCAATGCCTACATCCTATTTAATGAGAGCTGATGGAACAAAAGACTCAATATTCTAACTTTGAGGAGAAAACATACCATGCTGGCATTTCCATGGATATATGATTTTTTTTCCTAATTAAATTGCCAAGTTTTAGAAGATAAGAAATGCTTGAAAGACGGTATTTTCAAATGAGATGAGAGTGTGTAAAACAACGATGTGTTTGAAAGAAACGCTTTAATCCCATGTCATATTACTTTTTATTAAGTGACATATTTATGGAAAATAATTGAAAATGCCTGTCAAGGGGAGTATTCTACCCCCTAATGTACAGTCTTTTCAGGCAAGTCAGACACACACGTGGAAAAGAGTTAACACACAATTGCTCAGAAGAGGGACATTGCATCTCCTGACTTCTCAGAGGAAATACAGAGACAGTAGTGGGAAACACTGCCAGACAAGAGGAACACCAGTTCCTGACCACCTGTGTCCCCACATGGTTAGAAACACGAGACAATCACTAAGGACCCACAGGGACTCCCTCAGAGCACACGACAAGTCATTGCTAAAACTATTTTATATCGTGAATGGCATATTATCAAAACATACACAAAAGATAACTGCGCAACTTAAGTAAGACCCAGGGACAGTTGAACAACAACAAAAAAATGTTAAAGTCCATTTGATTCTTTTTCCCAAGAAAGGCTGGTGAGGTAGTTTATACTGCATATATATATTGTAAGGAATCAGTATTCCAGTTCCTCCAAAGACCACTGGAAGAACCATCTCCCAGCTGGGCTGCATAGAAAAGGACCCTCTTAGGGAGAATGGTGGGGAAATGAGGCAATTGTAGGACTTTTCCTGAATGTGTATTCCTACAAGTCATTTCCTTTAATACTTTCCCAAATGATATTATTTTCTTACTTGTGTATCAAAAGCACTTGATGGGTGAGAAGCCAGTAAGAATTTCATTTACTGACCATGTATCTGGCCTCTCTTTTGTTGGCAAACAAAAAGTCATTTGTTCTAACAGGTTGGCTACTGGACTTTTGAAAACCAACTCTTAATAAGGCCAAAGTTCTTTCAATACTCAGATGACAGGAATTTTACATTTAATTGAAGGTTTATTCTTTCAGAATAAAATCAGTAAAACTCCTTCAGCACACAAACATTAGTGTGCATGTCGACTGAAACTTCTCTAGTCAACTGAATAAGAACAAAATGTTATAGCCAATGTTGACCTTGATGTTGACTTCTGTACAATAGTTATTTGAAAGTTGCCATGTTCCTGAATAAACTGAAATGATTAATTTCAAGTTACCGATTCAGCTAAGACTTTACACAAAATGCAGAGCCTTGCTGTGCGCTACCTGCCATCGACTAGCTGCTTGTCAAACATTGGTGACCAAAGCTAACGCACGAATTCTAATGTGCCTTCAGCCAAGTAAAATGAAAACTCTGGAAAAGAAAAGTAAATGAACAGATCTGTGCAAGTCCTATATAAATAAAACAGAATTGGATGCTTCTAATGCAAAGAAACGCAGGACCATGTCCACGTCTTTACAGAACCACAGAGATGCTCTAGAAGAAGGGCTTCCATGTGCAGGCAGGGTTCTCCCAATGATATCCTGGCATCCAGCAGCCATACAGAGTGATATGCTCACTCTCCGCTTGCACCACAAAATGATAATATACTCATCGCACACACTCATAGGCCCACTGGGCAGCCTTGAGACTGGTCAAACACTGGGACACACACAAACCTCTGCAGTGCATATTTGGCTGTTAGTGGCTTTTCAGAGAAAGGAAATGGAAATTCATAAATAGATCAAACAAACTGGCTTTTGTGTTTCTAGAAGCGTATAACGAAGTCCTGAAGGTCAGAAGTAAAATGAGCTGCACGCTGACTGTACAGATAGCTCCGCTTCTACAACAGGATGGTCTGACTGCTCGAGTTCAGAATGTTTTGTTTCACAACACAACATGTGAGAGCTCTTCTGCACATGCATTTGCAGTAACCTCACATTAGACCTGGACATGGGGTACACAGGTAAGGAAACAGTTCTTTAGCATTTGCAAGTCAATTTTGCTGGCACTCGCACTTGGGTCTGAAATGTTGGAACTGCTGTGAGTCCATCAAACTCCCAGTCAGTGGAAGATGAAGCAGAGCTGGGATAAATGAGCCTCCATCTTCAGTCTCCAGAAGGCAGAGTGGTCCTGTCCCTCGGTGCACTGCAGATTTGTTCCTATTAGAAACACGAGGACCGAACGTTCCCCACTGCAGATCTAGATGACAGTCGCGCAAGATGCGGACAGTGAGGCAGTCTCCAGCCTCCACAGCCCAGTGCTAATCCACAGTGCTGACCCATGTCTCTGGTTAATGATCAAAAAGCAGATGCACTTTTGCAACTTATCAATTCTGCATCTAATGGCATTTTTCAGCACTTATGGGTAAATGCATGTCTGTAGTTTTTGAGTTGGGGCTGCAGAACTGACTGCAGTTGTGAAATGTTTAAAAAAAAAGTGTTTGATCTGCAAAAGGAATCCATACTGACACATGAAAGGCGATTTATTCACTGAGCACCACAACTGTGAAAAGAGAGAAGAGATGCCGTGACTGTGGGCTACAAAGGAGGCTCTGGAAGCACAGACTGGGATTTGTAATGAGGATCTGTGCTCATGAGAGAAGGAACCATAAAACACCATCTCAACACTCAACGGAGGGGAAAAGTTCCTTTGCACCAGCGTGCCACTAAGTCCTCTTAGAGCATGACACACAGAATGACATGGTGCACAACTGTCTTTAGACTGAAGGTCTTCCAAACTAGGAGCAGTGAGAGCATAAATACTGTATGTTTCACATCAGAAGTGCTGCCTATTCCCAGGAACAGGGCCAGGTCTATTTCTGCCTCATAGCTCCATAGTGAGTAGTGTTGGCCTTTCTTCTGGGTCACACCTGCTTACCAAGGAACTGTGATAAAGTTCAGCTCAGTGTGAACCAGCTCCTCCTCTGTAGTTCATATTGACAGAGCTGGCGATTCTGCCCCTCCAGGAAAACCAGGATTACAGGAGCAACCACCTCAGGGCAGTGTGGTTTTCCCCACAAATGCAGGATCTTCTTGGCATATAATACAAGGTAAGAGGCATCTTGGGCATATTTCAAAGACGTGGCTAGGGCTTAATCACCCATTCTGCATGAGGATTAACATGATACACATCCAATATATATGCATCAGGATCCAAACAGTGCTGTCCTAAAAAAAAAGAGAAAAAGCTCAAGCCAATAAGCAGGAGGACGTGAGTTCTATCCCCAGGATCTACATTAAAAAGTAGGGAGGAAGGAAGGGTCAAGTGTGGTAGTGTGCCTTTGTAATGCAAGATAAAGGGTTTTAGAGCAAATAAGCAAGGGATATGAAAAACAAATTAAAAACACATGAAAGTAACAAACAGGAAATGTGTGACAAGCCAAACCTTGAATTATAGGCATAGAGAGGAATAAGTATAGCAGAGATACTGTGCAAAGATATAGGAAGCCCTAATTATTAAAACACAAACTACCACTGGAATGCAAGCAGTAACACCAAACATCAAAACACCACTGATGACTGAAAACAACAGCCAGCATGGAACGATAGCCCTAAGGATGCAGTAGCGACACACACGGCTTAGCGGTAACCAATGGCTCTCTACTCAGCAAGACGGAAATCACTGCTGGTACTGGAAACCTAGCTAACTTCCTAGGGCTAGTTAATCACGGATCATGGAGAAGCTACAACCACCACCTTACTAAACCAGCATAATCCCTAGCAGCAATCAATAAACATTTGTCCTTATATCCACAGGTAGGTGTAGTCCTCACCCCTTATCAAGGACATTTCTCTCTGCAACAGATAAGAGACCAGTACAGAAAACATCAGCCAATCACAATGCAGAGTTGTAGAGCTCAGCCCCAGTGGATACAACCTCCCACACCCAAGGCTCAGGGAATATTGTGGAAGCCAGGGCAGAGAGTTTGTAAGAGCCAGGGGGTCACCGAGTCTCATGTGAGACTGTAACTCCCAGTAATGTCAGGAGCTATATCCATAAAATATGGCCAACATGGCTACCTAAACATGAGCTGAACAAAGGTGACAAAATAGATGTGTAAAGTTCATGGGGTAAAGACCACAAGGCCTCAACACAACTACAGGAAACTAAGGAATGCTTATTGAGAGAAGTAGTCCTCCCCAAGGAAGCTCGTACCAATCTGATAACCAACACCTAGTGGGCAGTCCTGAAGACATACATACAAGTAACACCATGTAGACTGTGCGGGTTATATTTCGGTATATATCTGTCCATACATATATTCATGTAACAACGGTAGAAAAAGGAGGCCGTGAATTTGAAAGAGAGGAAGGGGAAGTGTTATGGGAGGGTTTGGAGGGAGGAAAGGAATGGAGAAGTGACGTAATTATAACCTCAAAAACATTTTTTAAAAGGGAAAGAAGAACGGACATTTTGTTGATTTCTATGGAAGTAACAGGCACTGTTCCCGTCTCAGAAACTTCTCCGGTGGGTACTTAGACAGTAAGTAAATATGTGCACTATAAAGTAAGTCTTAATGATAGGGACATTAGGGGAAAACAAAGCTGGAAGCCTGTACGGTGTAGGAAGACATCACCAAGAGGGTGGCCTACCAGCAAAGTCATGAAGAGTCAGGAGGAGGTGAGGGCATCCGGAACAAGAGCATCCTAGAAGTCTGCCCATGTGAAACGCCCAGCAGTGTGCCAGGTGACTGCGCGCACAGGGGCAGGGTCCAGAGGGTAGGCTTGGAGGCCAGTCCGAGGAACACTACCAGGCAGCTGGACTGACAGCCACGGGGCAGCTGAGTTCACCCAGGAAGGCGTGTGTACCGACCCAGGCTTCCAAGGACTACACCCTCGAGAGCCAAGAAGCAACAGAGACCCGGGAAAGCAGGAGGAAGCTCAGAAACGCACGCTGTCCTCAGCAGCGAACGGAGACAAGTGTGATTCAGATGGGAAGGCACGAGCCAGGCAGTAACTAAGACAAAGGCAGTGGCTGCATTTCAGTGTGCGCGTTCTGGTGTCCTGGATGAGAGGATGGTTCTGGTGAGATGCTGGGGAGGACGCTGGACGCTGGACTAGAGTGGTTTCAAGAGAAGAAACTGGAAGAAATGTAAGAGAGAGCGCTGACGGAAGGTGTGTTGTGAAGTGGAGCAAAGGGACTTGAAGGAGTCAGGAGGAGTTTTTTAAAAAGGACAGAAATGGCTTTTTAAAAAATTTTTTTATTTTTATTTGAGACACAAGCTCACTGCTGTGGGATTGTCTTTCTGCACGCTGTGAATATGTGTTGCTACTATTGGTTAATAAAGAAGCTGTTTTGGCCTATGGTAAGGCAGGATAAGAGCCAGGCTGGAAATCCAAGGGAGATACAGAGAGAAGAAGGCGGAGTCAGGGCAGATGCCAGCCCCACAGCCCAAGGAGCAATATGTCAGCAGACCGGTAATGCCAAACAGTTTGTAATTAATATAAGTCTCTGTGTGTTTATTTTATAAGTGGCTACGGGACCTTGGGACTGGGGCGGGACAGGGAAAAGTGTCTGGCTACAGTTCACCATATTTCCCAAGGTGCTCTGAAACTCATGATCTTCTAGAATTCTGACTTCTGTAGTGCTGAGATTGCTAGCATAGCAATGCACCGCATGAGGCAGGTGGTGGTGTTGACATGGCTGACTGCTTAATACCGCCCTGTCACTGGCCATAAATTGATCCATTTAGGAGAAGCCACGTTTCATTTCTGTGTTGTGAGAATTGAAGGCATTCCCTCTTCAGTCTGTGTCACAGTCCCAAGGTTCCCTGGTGCTTTGAAAATCATTTTAATGGCTGGGCGGTGGTGGCACTCGGGAGGCAGAGGCAGGCGGATCTCTGTGAGTTCGAGGCCAGCCTGGGCTACAGAGTGAGTTCCAGGGAAGGCAAAAAGATACACAGAGAAACCCTGTCTCGAAAAACCAAAAAAAGGAAAAAGAAAATCATTTTAGGTGGGATTGATGCTGATGGGAGAGAAAAGGTTATGGTGCAGGGGTAAACTGAGGCACAGGTAGAGCAAGGCCCTGATTGGGCAGGAAAGGACAGCCCTGAAGAAATCTGAAAAACACTGCCCACAAATAAAAGAGACCACCAGGGACAAGTCAGCCACAGAAGACACAGACAAAGACACAAGGAATCGCCCTTGACCTGTGGGCATGCATCGGGAAACAGAATGACCTTGGGCTGTGAGCCAGGGAGCCGTGTACTACAAGCACTAAGATCTGGTCTGTTTTGTAAGTCCAGCAAGAGGCAGTTTCTAACTTTAAGAGTCACACTGAAAAGGCCTCCAAGTCTTTACCTCACTTCAGTTTTGAGGATATTGGAGAAAAATCACGAAGCTTTTTATATGAAACTATAAAGCCCCTAGACACTTGCTGATTTTTATCTAGAAAATGTGTGAAAAAAAACCCCACCCCTACAACAATAGCAATGTGTCATGGAATATGGGACTGGAAATGGTTGATGACACTTACCTATGTTTCCACCAACTTCATATAACCTTTGGCTCTGCATCTTCATACATTCAGATGAACTATGACTGAAAAAAAGAGGGCAACAGTTGAGGGTTCCTTGGGGACCCACGGTGAATACTGACAAGTCATTCCATCTTGACGAAATGCCCCCCACACTTTTACGACCGAAGTCATGACAACAGCAACAAGAACTGAGGTCCACATAGGCCGAGACAGTTCCCAGCCAATGGGATGCTCAGTGGCCCATGGCAACAGAGAAGCAATTCTAGCTGGGAATGAACGTTGGCGCCGCTGGAGAGAGGTGGTGATGTCAACGTGGCTACCTGTGTAATACTGCCCTGTCACCGGCCACAATCCTCTCCATTCCAAAGGAGCCAAGCTCATTTCTGTGTTTGCTGACTTTGAATGCACTCCCTCTTCAGTCTGTGTTACAGCTTTAAGCTTCCTTAGTGCTTTAAAAACCACCTTTAAAGCCACCTAAATTACCTAAAGGTGATTTCTTTCCAAGTCTTGTCATACAATAAAAAGAAGTCAGAGAAAGCAATCGCCCAATTCAGTTTTTCTATCCCAAGTTTAGAAGGCTGGGATAAGGGAATTCAAAAGGTCCGTGTCAATCACAGTGATTCAAGAACAGTCTGCAACTCTGTGGAGGGGAGGGAGGTCTCAGAAACTTCTCCGGTGGGTACTTAGACAGTAAGTAAATATGTGCACTATAAAGTAAGTCTTAATGATAGGGACATTAGGGGAAAACAAAGCTGGAAGCCTGTACGGTGTAGGAAGACATCGCCAAGAGGGTGGCCTATTCCATTCTTAGTCTTTTTATTTTCAGTGAAGTAATCTTTGAGGTAACTGTAGGTTTGGATGTCAATTTTAGAAATAGTACATGCAGACCCTACGTATCCTTCATAGTCCCTACCAACAGCAGCGTCTTGTGAAGCTGTAATGTGAATTCACGAAGAGAATGTTGACATTGACTCAGGCAAAGCATCCATTTCATCATCCCCCAGGACGGCCACTGCTGCCCTGTTCTGTCCACCTGTACCATCCTGTCCTCACTACACCTGAGCCTGATCCCCCATACCTGGCAAACAAGTGTTTGCATTCCTGTAAGTTCCTTATTTCCCAGTACGATACAAACAGGGAGCACAGTGAGCAAGCTTTGGGTACTGGCTTTTGTCCCACCCTGCATGAATCCCTAGAGACCTGGGCAAGTCCTTTCGTTTCTTGTTGCTGTAGAGTATCCTGGGATCCAGCACGGTTTCATCACTTACTCATTGAAAGATTTCTAGGGTTTATCTGTCTTTGATTCAACAAAGCTGTTCTGGGTTGTGTTGGTGATGTCTTCAAATTTGGGGGATGACTGCCCAGGAGTATGGATGCTAGGCCACATTGATATTTAATTTCATAACAAACTTCCAAACTGCTTTATGGTGTTGCTGAACTATTTAATATTGCCCACACAGATAATGGGTGATTATCTTATAGCTCCTCTGTGTCTTTGCAGTATGTGGTGTTGCTGTATATCACTTTAGAATCCTCATCGGTATGCCATGATATGCCATTGTGTTTTTAATTTGCATTTCCTTAGTGGCTAATGCTCAACATCTTTTCATGCAGGTATTTTTCATCTATCTTTTCCCTTTGGTCAAATGTCATCTATATGTTTCTGCTATTATTGGGTTTGGAGTGCCCCACAAAGGTCCATGCGTGTGAAGCATGTAAACCCCTAAGAGGGGTGGCAGGCACCTAGTGCAAATGTTCAGACCCCTGGAGGCATGCGCTCAGAGGAGAATGTGTGACCCCAGACATTTCCTCTTTCCCCCTCAAGGCCAGCAGGTGAACAGTTTTGCCCCACTCCACATCTTCTTTGTGATGGACTGCTTTGTGATAGGCCTAAAGACAACAGGATCAGTTGATCATGAACGGAACCTCCACAGTGGATCCAAAAGAAACCTTCTGTCTCTATAAGCCATCTTAGATATCTGTCCCAGTGGCAGAGCGCTCCTCTGTAAAATGCCTACGCCTGCTCTAACCACTAGACTGCACTGCTTGGTCCTTACTATCGAGTAGCAAGTACTTTCGTTGTCTATTTCTAGCTGTCTGCTCACCCTATTCACAGGCCCCCTCACTCTTTAAGGTTTCAGTTTTGATGAGCTCTAACCTCAATTTTATCTCATATGCTTCTGGGGTTAAGACCAGGAAACTCATCACTTGTCCGGTCATAAGGATTTTCTCCTTTTATTTTATTAAAGTATTCACATTTCTCATTATACATTTAAATCCATGGTCCATTTTGAATTAATTTTTAAATAATGAGATTTAAATTTTTTTTTTCTGGCCTATGGAGGTCCAGTCACTAGAGCCTCATTTATTGTAAAGAGATTCTTTCTCCACTGAATGTTTTGGTATTTTTGCCAGAAATGTGCTCCAAGAATAGACAGTCATGGAGACAGTTAGGTAGAAGAGTGTCTAGCAGTTGATAGGGTAGGGGCAACTTTTACTATAACTTACAACTATTTAACATTTATTTATCGGTGTGTGCCATGGCATGTGCATGAAGGGGCTAGCTCTTTCCTCCCACCACGTGTGTGCTGTGATTGACTTCCGGCTCTCAGGCCTGTTGAGAGCCGGAAGTCATCTACTCCAGATTACAACTTTTCCGCTGAGGTATTCACAGTTCTAAGGGAGAGGCTGGGCAGCTACGGATCTACTGAAGCTGGTCAGACGACTTGAGTCCATCTGCAGTCACCAGGCCTAGTTTATTTTTATTAGGACTATTGTCTCTATAAAATATTACATTTACTTATTTGTGGAAGAGTTGCATGTGCCAGGGTGCATGGCTAGGGGTCAGAGGACAACCTGTGGGCTCTTCCTACTAAGTGTGTCCTGGGTATCAACTCAGGTCATCCACCAAGTTTGCAGCAAACACCTTAATCTACTAAGCATCTCACCGGACCAGAGCATTTTCTTTCCACAAAGGTCTAATTGAGGGTTTTTTTTAATTTATTAAATAACTTAAGAATTTACCAGGTGCCAACATCCTTACAATAAGATTTCAAGTTTTTATATGGCCATCTACATATGATAACTGTGGTATTTTTAAGATACCTGGGCCAGCAATAGAATTCCATGACTATTTAGACTCCTGTTAGCTGGTCCGCTCTCCTTTTCCTTCTTAATGCAATTTTTTAAGATAATTTTTAAATTATATTTATATACAGAAAACTTAGCAGTATTCATTTAACCCAGTTCAGTGCTGAGTTCTCGGTCCTTTGCCTTTTCTAGCCTGGCAATGCGAGCCACGGATTTAGGACACAGGACGCTGCCTCCCCAGTGGCGGCGGATCTCATCATATCTGTCATTGTCCTGATAGCTTCCACCAGCTTAGCCAGAGCACTCTTGTCCTCTGAGTTAACCTGTGTGAAGGCAACAGCGGTGCATGTCTTCCTGTGGACCAGCCGCCCCAGCCTGGCCTTTCCCTTGATGATGCTGTAGGGGATCCCCATCTTTCGACACAGGGCAGGCAGGAAGACCACCAGCTCAATGGGGTCTACATCGTGGGCAATCACCACCAGCTGAGCCTTCTCGTTCTCCACCAAGGTGGGGACTGTACTGACCCCCGCTCGAAGGACAGGTGGTCCCTTAGTTGGGACGTCCCCTTTGCCAGCAGCTTTCTTCTGCTTCGTCTCTGGCCTGTACTTGTGGGCAAGCTTAAGCAGCTGGGTAGCTGTTTGCCGGTTCAGGGCCTGGGGAACTGGTTAATGGTGGGAGGTGCTTTGAGCCACTTATGGAGGACTGTTCTTTGCCACTGCAGCCTAATGTAGCGGGGCCATTTGACGAAGCATGTGAGATCTCTTTTGGGCTGATGTCCGATGCCAAAGTTCTTAGGCCTTGTCTCAAAAAGAGGATTCACCATCTTTTTGGCCTCCTGTTTCTTTACAAGGGCAGGGATTAGAGTGTCTTCTTCCCTTTGGCCTTCTCTCCTGTAGGTGTCTTGCTTAGCTGGAGCTGAATGCAATTTTTTTAAGTGTGTGTGTGTGTGTGTGTGTGTGTGTGTGTGTGTGTGTGTGTTTGCCTACACATAAACTTCATGAACCACAAGTACATAACTTGAAGGATTCGCAAAATGAACATAACAGGTGACCAGCCCTCATGGTTAATAAAATAACTTACTGGAAGCCAGTAAGCTTTTCAGTCCCAATGCCTCCCACTCCCCAAAACGTGAAAAGGCAGCCTACTGTTTACCATCATAGCCTGCTTCTGGCTTCTGCTGTTTCTATCGCCACTGAACTAATTACAGCTTTACATACAGCTATGAAAGATAATATAAATTCTTTTTGCCCATTTCACCGATGGTAACATTTTGCAAAACTATAACATAATGCCCCATCAAGATATCAAAATCTACCCAGCATATTCAGACACAGTGATACTTGTGCTCACAGTGCAGTAAGCTCAACACACTGCCAGAGAGGCCTGTTAACCCACCCTCATCCTAGTCCAGAGTTCAGTACCAGAGTTCTAACACTACAGGCATCCTTCATGTTGCCCCTTTATAGCCATGTCTATCTTCCCCAATCATAATCACTACCTTACCCTCCCCCGTTTATAGCATCTGTCATCTCAAAGCTATTAAATGAATGAAATTATACAGCATGTACATTTTTGCAGGGAGCTCTCTTGACCAAATAAGTCTACTGCTTTTGAATTTTCTCCAAATGCTTAAGGATATATACCAGTTCCACTAGAAATAATCCAACCACACCCACATTCCAACTAATAAATTAAATAGGTGCTTCTTGTCATTTGAAAACTGTAGGGTAAGGTGTTTCTATCAAGGATGCGTTCCTGTAAGGATGGCTAATGCTCTTTTATGGTCACTTCTGGAGATACACGATGAGAGTTGTGGGCGTCCTTCAGATGCTGGGTGCTGGGAATGACTGCTTGCAGGCTTTAAAAGGGGCAGTGATGGTGTCCAGGGAGCCGACAGGAGGCTTTAAAAGGGGCAGTGATGGTGTCCAGGGAGCCTACATGATACTTCTGGAAATTGATCAAGACATTGACAAAACTAACTGCCATATTTTTCATCCTAATAAACGACAAAATTCATTGATCAAATAACTTATCAAGAGAAGAATTATGGGGCTGGAGAGAGGACCCAGCCATTAAGAAGGCTTGCCTGTCTTCCAGTAAACTGAGTTCAATTCCCAGCACCTACATTAGGTGGCTCACAACGGCCTGGAACTCCAGCCCCCAGGGACTCAACAGAACCTCTGTAGGCACCTTCACATGTGGCAGATACATATATGCATGAATAAAAGATACAAATAAATCTTAAAGAATTTTATGTGCACCAACTCCTTTAGAAGCTGGCCTGTTGGTGATAATCCTATTGTCTACTCAGTTTTCAACCCTTCTAATCTACTTGTCAAATCCCAAAGTAACAGCTGCAATTGTTCAAGAACCACAGATGCAGGAGTGGAGTGGTGGGTCATGAAAGTTCATCGGCCGCATGCTACCTCCAAGCTGGTGCACTCACCTCCAGGCTGACACACCCTACCTCCAGGCTGACACATCCTACCTCCAGGCTGACACACCCTACCTCCAGGCTGACACACCCTACCTCCAGGCTGGTGCACTCACCTGTTCTCATACTGAAACTTCGCAAGGATGTCTTTGGCTTTGGTCTGACTGTTGAGCTGAATGGCCATTGACACTTTGGACAGAAGTGGAGCGTGGACTCTAATGACACCTTCTGGCACGTCAGACTGCCAATGAGGAAAGATCAAAACATTGTCAAACTAGGGCTCAATGACTGCACTCATGAAAATCAGGGACACTGAGAATGAGGCATACACATACACATAAGCAATACTCAACAGAGTGGAACATGCCTTCCTGCTATACCAGAAGACTAATGACTACATCTGACCTGACGGTCTACACTCTTTACACTGAGGCCTCATGCAAATGCTTTAGAATCATAGAGAAAAAAATGTGGATTCTGACAAATATCTAATGATATTTATCAGTATCTTTATTGAACAATATCTTAAAAACTCTATTTAATTAATACACACATATATATACATACATACACACATATATATCTGATGAAATATATCAGCATCTCCATTGAACAAATATATAAGTGTATATGTATGTATATATATAAATCTAATGATATTTATCAGTATTTTTGTATATGTATCTAATATTTATTAGTATCTTTATTGAACAACATCCTAAAAACTTTACTTTAAGATGTAGATATATACACACACACATGTATACACCTGTGTATGAACTGACAGAACCCAAATTACATCCTAGAACACTATGTTAACTGGTCTCTTGAAATACTATATTGAAGTATTAATCCCCAGAACCTCAGAATGTCACTTTATTTGGAAATAAGCTCAAGAGTAGAGTAATTAGTAAAGATGGAATCAAACCAAAATATCTTACTCTGGTGAGAGCTGTGTTCTAAAGAGAAGAGACACAGGGCACACAGTGAGACACCACAGGAAGATAACTGTGGAGACTAGAATGATACCTCTGACACGGACTGTTGGCATCACCAAAGGCCAGCAGAGGAGTGCTCAGAAGAAACCCACTCTACTGACATTTTGACTTGGATTTTAAGTTCCCAAATCAGAAGACTATAAATCTCTATTGTCTCAGCCATCCCATCTATGGTACATTGTTATGGTAGCCCTAGGAAACTAAAGCAGAGTATTTTTAAATGGGGTCAGTTCTTATATTACATCCTAACATCACCATCAAGAACTATGTCAGGGAATCAACATGGAGGGCTTTGGAGCTGGGGGAGCGCAGACAGAGACCATGGCTTACTGCAGTCAAGACTATATTCCTAAAACACCCTTTTTAACATCTCAAGACCTCTCTCCTCTGAGCTCCTCAGATGTCTCTAAGACCAGTTCATACTCCAACAGTATTGGGCCTCTTAACAGAACAGACTCACATGTGTTACAACTTTGGAGACCTTTGTGCCTTTGTACAGCTACCTAACCATGCACCCGAAAAGTCCCTGTATCATTGTTTCCTGTGCAGACTGGAAAGGGCAAGCTTGACGGGCAGACTGGGGCCCAAGAATGTAGTGGACGTGGTCAGAGAGTACTACATAGAGTAATAATAGTTACAGGGGTTGGGCATAGTGGCACATGCCTCTCATCAGTGTGTTCAGGTCATGGGAACAAGAAGGAGGTGTTAGTTTAAGGCCAGCCTTGGCTACACGGTGAGACCATCTCAGAGATGAACAGTGACAGAAGTGACGGAAGGCTGCCTGCTTGCCTAGTATACGCAGTGCTCTGTGTTCAGTGCCCAGCATCATCATCACACACACACACACACACACACACACACACACACACACACACACACCCCACAATACTCACATACACATACATATACATAACACACGCATACACACACCACACAACACTCACATACACATAACACACACATGCACACAACACACACACATACATATACATTCTTTCTCACACATACCATAACACTCACATACACACATATACTCACACTTACACATAACACATACACTCACACATGCACACAACACACATTCACATACACACGTTCTCTCACACACACACCACAACACTCACATACACATACATACACATACACATAACACACACATGCACACAACACACAAACTCACATACACATACATTCTCTCTCACACACAAATTTTCTCTCTCTCTCTCTCTCTCACACACACACACACCCCACTATTAGCCAGAAAGAACAAAAATCCTTACCATTCTTCTTGAAGGTGATTTTTGTGGTACCTTTGAGGTCTTGGGGCTTGAAACCTAAAGAAAACACATTCCATCTTTCAGATGAACCCCAAGAACATAAGTACATGCTGTTTTGGCCTGGTATAAGCCATGTGGAAAACATTTTAGCATGTAGCAAATTATAAAGTGCATATGCCCTTTGACCCTACAATTCCTCATCTATAAATTCTACTGCAAACGTATTTCACTTGTGAAAACAATGACGTCGTATATACTAGTTTATTCATGAAAGCTCCAATCATAAGAGAAATGAATGAGACACCATCTGGGACTCACCCTCTAGGTGGCCTGAACGAGCTATTGTATATCCATAGAGAACACACAAAGAAGCACAGGAGGTGGGCACACTGTTATGGGCACATGCTGCTACTCCTTAAGCCACAATCGAGAATACAGACAGTGTTTTCTTCATGCTACAGTCACATAAAATAGGAGGAACTCATGCAGGCATCCTTGGGATCCACAGAGCACTGGTTCCACAACCCACACACACCAAAGGCCACTGATCCTCAAGCATCCTATAGAAAATGGTACAGGTATACATCATCCCCAAACACTTCAAGTCATTCCAAGCTGGCTTGTTGGACCTAACACACTAGAAATGCTATGTAAGTAAGTTGCCATGTATTGTTTAAAGAAAAACAACACTGAAAAGGTCTGTCCATGTTCAGAACCAAGGCAACAGTGATTTGTAGAGTATTTTCCATCTTCACATGTAGAGTCTGTGGATACAGAGGATTGAGTGGATTTATACTTGCTGCGTGAGCACAGAACATCTGGGGTGGACATATCTGTGAGTTTCAGTGGACACACACCCTGCTCCTGGTGGTGTTTTTCTCCAAGGGTGGAAGTCAGCAGTGACTAAATTTTATTCTATTGCTTTTCTGAGTTTTTAGTACATTCATTTATTTACCTACTTACTGATTGATTGATTGATTGGTTGGTTAATTGATTGATTACGTATGTGTTTGGGCGGGTCAGAAGACAGCGTGTAGGAGACAATTCTCTCCTTCTACCATGTGTGTCCTCAGGATTGAACTCAGGTTTTCAGGGTTGTACAGCAGGCCCCTTTACTGGTTGAGACACCTCACTAGCTCTTCTCAACTATTGGAATTTGTAACCTGTTAGTTAATTCTTTATTCCAATCGGCGTGAAGCATTAAAGCCTGACCTGTCACAATGGAATTAAAGTGTTCTGTCTCTCGGCGCTTGTTTCTGTAGACCGTCAAAGCATTAAAATGGCTGGCGTTCCTACCACACTGTGGCCAGCATCACATCTTACATGCATCTTACACACATCATGGGAGTCCATCCCAATGACAAGCCTGTGAAACAGCCACCATTGTCTGTCTTGGAATTTTGTATGCTAAGAACACCAAGGCTCCAAGGATGAACTGAAGTGGGCCTGGCCCTTCTACCTGGCAGCCCGACCTTGGCTTTAACTCGGGTGTGTATCATACTTTTGTCATTCAACCTTCCAGAATGAAAATGACAAGTGTAAGAAACTCTGAAACCACTGACCCGGACCTGTCGGAGCTCTGAATGCTAAGGATGCAGCCGCGGAAGAGCATGAGGTGGGGACCTGTTGTACCTTCTGGAGGCCAAAGGCTGTGAGAGGCTGGAACCGGCCGCACTTCCTAACTGTTTATGGTTCCTGCTGTTTTGTTTTGAGGCAGGGTCTCAGAACGTCATCAACCCGGAACTCAGCATGTAGCTCACAGCGACCTTCAGCTGACCACCCTCCCATCACTTCCACTTTCCCTGCCCCTGTTCCTCAGCTCAGCCTAAGTCTGACGACTAACCACCTGCCCCTGTACCTGGTGTCTGTCACTGCCTGCATCCTGGACTTAGGTACAAAAGGATGCGCCTCACTCACCAAGAAATTCCAACTACTTGTGACTTGTCTGGGGGCTTGAACAGCCTGCCGGTATGTTGCCTGTCTCGGAACTTGTCAGAGCTGTGGGCACAGTGGGGTTGTGTGTACGGTTACCCACTGCAATGGGTAACAGTTGGGGAAATACTGCATAACGTCTAGAGCTCACACGTTCTTAGGATTTAGAGGGTCCCGTGCACATCCAGAGCTGAGCATACGACCAGGCACACAAGCTAGAGGGGTGGGGCTCTGTTGTTTTGGTGTGTGAGTGTGAGTGTGAGTGTGAGTGTATCCCCCTTTGGGAGATACTTCACATTAAAACCATGACAACTTGATTGTCTTTAAATCACTAAAAGGGCTAAAATGCTGACTTTGAACTTTTGTGAGAGTCATTTCAGCCTTTCTAATAAGTCGAATACCAAACAATCTTCAAGAGATAGACATTTCAAGGACTTTAACCCCAAAGCATGTAGCTCAACACAAAAGAAAGACCCTGGTGCTCCATTTATGGAGAATTTCCACAATAGGTATGTGGTGTTTTAATAACTTCATTCTTCCTTTGAGAAGAGAAAGCCTAGATTGTAGCCTGCGATGGCCCTGCTGTGGTCTACCCTTGGCCCTGCTGGATCCACCCTTGGCCCTGCTGGGGTCCACCCTTGGCTCTGCTGGGTCCACCCTTGGCTCTGCTGTGGTCCACCCTTGGCCCTGCTGTGGTCCACCCTTGGCCCTGATGTGGTCCACCCTTGGCCCTGCTGTGGTCTACCCTTGGCCCTGCTGTGGTCCACCCTTGTCCCTGCTGTGGTCCAGCCTTGGCTCTGCTGGGTCCACCCTTGGCCCTGCTGTGGTCCACCCTTGGCCCTGATGTGGTCCACCCTTGGCCCTGCTGTGGTCTACCCTTGCATCTGCTGTGGTCCACCCTTGGTTCTGCTTTGGTCCATTCTTGGCTCTGCTGTGGTCTACCCTTGGCTCTGCTGTGGTCCACCCTCGGCTCTGCTGTGGTCTACCCTTGCATCTGCTGTGGTCTACCCTTGGCTCTGCTGTGGTCCACCCTTGGCTCTGCTGTGGTCCACCCTTGGCTCTGCTGTGGTCCACCCTTGGTTCTGCTTTGGTTCACCCTTGGCTCTGCTGTGGTCTACCCTCGGCTCTGCTGTGGTCCACCCTTGGCTCTGCTGTGGTCCACCCTTGGCCCTGATGTGGTCTACCCTTGGCCCAGCTGTGGTCTACCCTTGGCCCTACTGTGGTCTACCCTTGGCTCTGCTGTGGTCCACCCTCGGCTCTGCTGTGGTCTACCCTTGCATCTGCTGTGGTCCACCCTTGGCTCTGCTGTGGTCCACCCTCGGCTCTGCTGTGGTCTACCCTTGCATCTGCTGTGGTCCACCCTTGGTTCCACTGATGCTCTCACCTCCCGCTCAAGGGTCTTCCTCCTGAGCAGTTTCTTCACACTCGGCAGCTGCTTCTTCAGCAGCATGGTGGCTTCGTTCATCCTTCTCACCTGGGTGATCAAGAAGGATGGAACCTGCAGAAGAAAGGGTTGACTAGATGAAAACACCCAAGCAAAAGCATCCCCGCAGATTCAGCCTTTGGTTATGGAAACTTGTCTTAACTCCTCATTATCTTGGAGCTGGGAGCTGTGACATTTGTCCTTGAGATTAGAAAAGTAATGAGGATTTCCATTTAGTAGAGAGAACACGCTTAGAACACGTTTAAAGAATATACTGTTGTCTCCAAGGGGAGTTGGTTCCAGGAACCCGTTAGGCTCTGAAACCCTTGGATGCTCAGCCATGGTATAGTGTTTTTGAACATAACCTGCACGAATCTTCTATACTTCAAATCATCCTTGTATGATTTACAATATCCAATCCAATACAAACACTGTGAAAGGCATCACTTTATTGTATTATTTAGGGCCTAGTGACAGGACAGTTCAGTACAGGTACAAAACATTGGGAAGACAGTTGGAGTCATGGCTGGTTAAATCCAGAGCTGAGGAACCTGTGGATGAGGAAGACTGGGGCAAGGAAAGCACAAGCAACCGTGAACTATGTTCTCCTCCTCCTGTCTCCAGGAGTTGCTTGCTCCCAGGACATTCACATCTCCCTGCAGCCAGCATATTTCGTAGGGACACTCGACAGCCACAGAGCTGTCACTTACCTTCCACAGAATTTTCTGGTACTTCAGCATCAGGCGGATGATGTGGGCTGCGGTGTTGGCTAGCAGCAGCTCCTCATAGTCGGAGTGCTTGCTTCTGCTGAAGAACAGGTTTGGCGCCATCACCGTAGAAATGTTCCACAGGCTCATGCGGTTCTTGGATTCATTGGCAATCACTTTATTGAAGAATGTCATCAGAGCCTACAAGAGACAGGGGAGCCCTGTCACTCTACTGGGAACCACTAACAGGCTTCTCCGATGATGACCACTCATTCCCACATCCCTTCACTGTGTTGCTGGGAAAGGGTCAGAAGGCAAGTATGTGTTAGGGAATATTATTTTAAGGTGTGCTGCTTTTGTTTATGTTTCATTTGCTTAACTCTGTGAAGCTGTGTTACTGTGCCTGTGTAAAACACCTGATGGTCTAACAAAGAACCGAATGGCCAATAGTGAGGCAGGAGAAAGGATAGGTGGGGCTGGCAGGCAGAGAGAATAAATAGGAGGAGAAATCTGGGAGGAGAGGAAGGAGGCGTAAAGGAAGGAAGAGGATACTAGGGGCCAGCCATCCAGCCACACAACCAACCACATAGTAAGAGTGAAAATTAGATGGGATAATTTAGGTTAAGAAAAGCTGGCAAGAAACAAGCCAAGCTAGAGGCCAGACATCCATAAGTAACAGTAAGACTCCGTGTGTGATTTATTTGGGAGCTGGGTAGCAGGTCCCTCAAAAGAGCAAAACCAATCAACAACAAGTATGAGCAAATGTGTCCTATGTCCCCTTCAATTGATCAGAAGAAGAAAAGAGAGCAGTTAATTCAACTGTCTGTTTCATAAAGTAATTCCCTTCTTATGGGCTTATTACCATGGAGTCTACAGATAACAGACTTACTTTTTATACTAAACAAGCTTGACAAATATTGAAATTAAACATCAACCAGGGAGAGAAAACACAGCAGCTCAAACAAAACGAAATGCAGTTTTGTTGTGGAGGAAGAAAAATAATTCTCTAAGTAAAAACCCCTTAACTGAAAGGCCCACTGCCGAGACCAGTTTACTGTTTCCTTGAGAAACGAAAAACCGTTTAAACACCGGGAGCCTCTCCATACTCAGCACAAAGGCACCTGAACGTTGTAAAGCATGACTTTAGACATACCATCTTTCTGTTGTCTTTCATGAACTTGTTTTGTTGCTCATACTGGCCTTCAATTTGTCATCCCCCTGCCTCAGCTTCCTGAGCACTGGCATTACAGGCATGAACCACCACGCCTGGCTCTTCTGACTGCCTTTTAATTATGGAATCTTTACCTGGCATAGCAATTGTCTGTGTGCAGCTTTTGTAAGCATTAAAAGAGAAGCTTGGTGATTTTTAAAGTGCACTACACCACCAAAATGCAGACACTTACGAGAACCTTTGGCCCTTCACCAAGAGGATGGAAAGCCCAGAGGAAAATATTGAATGATATTAAAAACTGACAGTCTATGCTTTGCTGGCCCCACCCTTGCATTGAGGATGTAAGATAATGCTGTGTTTTATGATGTAGGGACATGCTAGATGACCAGATCCAACTATGCAGTCTACACAGGCCTGAAACTTTCAACAATCATCTTGCCTCAGATTCCAAGGCCTGGGGTTACAGAAGTGTTCCCACTCTGTGGGGGAAAGGTATCTACCCCCCACCCCCCAACCTCTGCCCCAAACCATGCTGACAGAAAGCAATGTGACATCTTTGTTTTCTGCATTCTATGGACTGGCCTTAAAATCAAGGGCTCTTTCAACTCATCGTACTTCTGTTTCATGTCAAAGGTTCCAAGTGCCTGCTGTTCTGCGTACAGCTTTCTAAGATATACACACTCCCATCCTCAAAACCACAAGAGAAATGTTCACATTTTACTAACATACAACAAAGAAATGAATTTGAGAGGAAGGGAAGTCAGGGAAGAGGAACTATGAACGTGGGTCCACCAGTCACGCTGTCAGCAGGGAAATCCCTTCTCTGGGTGTTGTTTTTCCCATCTGGAAAATGACCAGACTCTACCAGGTGACATCGAAACTCCTCAAACCTAGAACTGTTTAAATTATATTGTGTGTATCTGTTCTAAAGCAGGAATATTTTAGGAATCTCGTAGCCCAGTGATCTCAGACATTCTCCTAAAAGGCTCATAAGTGCTCTCCCACCAGGCTGGAAGGGGTCACAGAACTGCACAGCAGATAACTGTTCTCACTGACTCCAGACCTGATCTGACTCCAGACCTGATCTGCATGGCCTCTCATCTTTACCTCTCCTGTTCCCCACACTTGATCCTGGCAGCTGTTTAGACACCCACCATGCCCCAACTGGACTGAGGGAACTAGATGTTAATGGTCAAAGAGAGTTCCAGAATTTCCATTCTCCGTGTCTCCCTCAACACGACAATACTGGGAGCATGCAAGGCAGTGGGACTGCATCATGCACATGGTTCTGTGAGTGGTTATGCTTCTATTTTCCCCAGGTGAGCCCCGTGACAGATGATGAGGTCGATGACACTTACCTGGGCTGTGTCCCTGTTGGCGTCAGGCAGGGCCATGACCATGAGGTGCAAGGCTTGAAACTGCACTTTGATGTGCGGCCCTCCTAAGGAGACAACAGAAATAATCACATGCTTGGAACCACGCTGATGTGTTCTGACAGCAATCATGCTAACATCTGGTGGCGCAGGAGGGCTCTGACAGCTGAGTGGGAAGGACTCCGGTTTGGAGCTCAACAATGTTAATTTGTTCATTTGGACAGGAGCTCCAGTCTGTCACCCCCTTTCAATCCCATGATGCCTGTTTATAGGCAGGTAGCCAAGAAGATGCTTTAAATAAGATTTAGATGACAGCTCCCTTTTCAAAGAGTGTTCACAGACCTTGCCTTACTCCACAAACAGAAGACACAATAAACATCGTACACAAGGACACAGCAGCATATGGCGACTAAGGATGCATGTTCTAGACTCAGATTCAAGCCCTGCATTTAGTACGAAGTCAGTTAACCCTTTTTGCTTCCATTTCACCATCTATAAAATCTTATGCAGCTCAGAGGGCTGGCTCAGAGGAGGATTGAGTAAGTTAGTGTGCACACAATGTTTAAGTCAGTACCTAGAAACAGCCGTTGTCTTGTGGGTGGGCACATTGGTTTTATGACCAATGCTATTTATTTCCTATCTCACAGAGACAGTCAAGGGAGGTGACTAGTTAGTTGTGGAGAGTGTTGAGAATTTTATTCTCTAATGACACAAGGTGGCGCCAGAGGGCTAGCATCCACAAAGTCTCTCCTTCACAATTCACCATATCCTCTTCAAAAGGGTCTGCTGGTTAGGGGTGTTCTGTTGTGCATCAAAGTATAACATAATAAAACAGACAAACAAACAAACAAAAAAAAAGGGTCTGCTGGTGAAGACGCTCGGGAGTCCTGCGGCGTTCTCAAGCTGAAGGGCACCCTTACAATCAATTTACAGTCTGTGGCTGGAGCCATCGGTTGTTCGTAAAAGCACTGAGCATCACAGCAATGCAAACCTCAAGTGAGAACCTACAGCCACAGGAGAAGCTGTTCGTGTGTGCTGGAGTTGGGGAGCTGGTGACAAGTGCACACCCCCTGTGTGGGAGTGGGGGTGCACATTCACTGATCTGGTCACACTGTCTCAGCATAATCCACTTGGATTTTAGGTAGCCATGTCAAGTTTTTAAAAAGAACGTATCATAGGCCTAGAGTAATATTGAAAAGACTAATGTGAATTGGTATGAGCGTGCCTAAGTCGCAGGACCTCTGAAGAGTGTGTCTGGTACCAAGCACAAATGAGACGCTGTTTCTCTGGATGACTCGGAGGCTGAGAGCCTTGTCCTCAGATGCAATCCATCCCAGACTCCTTCGGAGGGAAAGAGAACAGGCGCAGGAGCAAATGAGATGTGGCAGCCCTTCTTTCCATTCCAGAGCACTACAAGGTCTCCTTTACAATTAAAGTCTGATTTGGTAAACTTTCCATTTTCATTTCACTGACGTAACTCGGCCGCACACTGTCTTGTTAAAAATGTGTGGCTAATTCATGTAATGCATCCTAGCATGGAGCTTTCTTTCTCTTGAAGTTATTTTCCCAGAAAGGCAGTATGTTTTTCATGGACATACCTAGGTCTGGCTGATGAACTCTCTGGTCCTCTATTGAACCAGCAATGTGGAAAAGCGCCAATAACTGCATGAGTGGTAAGTAATTTGTGCTTTCGGAACTCCCTGAGAGCATGAAGAAGGTAGTCCAACACAGACACTCCTGCACACACGCGCACACACACACACAAACACATGCACGCACATACATATGTTCGTGGCTTCACAAAATCTCATCGCAATGTGTGCTTTCTTCAGGGGGGAAACAAAAAGCCATTATTCCCTGACTGGTCACCGGCCGGAACTCTGAGCTTCCAGCAGAGTTGGCTGGTATCACATCGATCACCGGGAGTGAAATGCTTTTCCCTCTCCAAGTTCTACAGAGAAGCACGAGCGCCTCTGTGAACTCTTTCTGTCTCCCTCGCAGGGACATGCGCTGGCTGCTGTGGGTGGGGGATGATGGTGGGAAGAGCTCGCACTCCGGTGTGTCTGTGTGTGTGTGTGTGTGTCCGTGTGTGTGTGTGTGTGTGTGTGTGCATTCACATGTGGAGGTCGGAGGGCAACCTTCAGGGTTGTCTCTTGGCTGTCCTCACCTTTCATTAAGACAGGGTCTTTAATTGGCCTGGAACTTTACCAGGTAAGTTAGACTATCTGGCCAGAGCACGTTGGGGACCTGCTTGTCTCTACCCTACATCTTCCTGTCACTGTCACTGGGGTTGCAAGTGTGCACTACCATGCCAGGTGTTTCACACTCAGGCTAGGGATTGAACTCAGGTCCTTACACTTATAAAGCAAACGCCTGCCTGCTGGAGCCCTCTGCCCAGCAGCTCCGAGCAGCTCTGGCGTGGGAGGCTTGGGTCCCCTGACATAATTGGGTCCCCCCATAACAAAATCCGCTCCGCCAGCTCATTCCGACAAACCCTTTGGTGGGTATCAACGCAGAATGAGGAGGAAACCAGTCTGTGGGGCTCATTTCCCAGGAGGACCAGGGTTCTGAATGTTTTACCTAAAATCGGGAAATCTGGTGTGGGGCAGTGAGTGTCTGGCCGACGGGCGGTCAGTCCTACAGGTGACAATGACAGTGTCTGAAAAGCACAAACAGGCACCTAGCGCAGTGGAGGGGGCACAAGAGCGGGCAGATGGAGAGACCGGGGTACTCAGGAAGGGGAAGTGGCCCGCATTCCCGGACGTCAGTGTAAGATGATGGAGGCTCAATGCAGAGGTAAATAGACAATCCTGAGCTGTCTGGCCTGAAGCTGGTACAGGGTTCAGGGCAACTGGACTGTGGATGCTATGGGGGAATGAGACACAGAGCTCTAGTTCTGGAACATGCCACACCCCGTCTCAGGCCAGCCTGCAAGGACACATGTGTGAGGCAGTAAATCAAAGGGTGAGAAATGAACTGGAAGGTGGGCTCACTGTGCTTGCTATGCAAGCATAAGGACCTAAGTTCGGGTCCCCTGCACCTAGATAAAAAGCTTGGTTTGGTAGCAAACACCTATCACCTCAATGCTAGAGGACAGGGACAGGCAGATCCCTGGGGCCTGCTGGCCAGCCAGTTTAGACACAGTGGTGAGCTTAGGTTCAGGTAGGGATCGTGTGTCAGAACAAACAACAAATGGAGAGGGGACAGTGGTAGAGGAAGATGCCTGAAGTCAACTTCCAGCTTCTATGTGTGTACATAGAGAAGGACACACACATGCACACACAGACACACAGACACACATACACAGACAGATAAACACACAAAGACACACACACACAGACACACACATACACATACACACACAGACAGACAGAGACACACAGAGACACACACATAGACACACAGACACACAGACACACACACACAAAGAGAAGCCACACACACACACACACACACACACACACACACACACACAGGCTGCATCGACCTTCGATCTTAGTCCCAGCACATTTAACTTCTTCACTTACTTTCCATCAGAGTGATGAAGGCAGGTATGTACTCGACGGGGAAGAGGGAGGTGGGGAGTTCTCGGAAGAACGCTTTCAACATCACGGCGGCTTCCCTATGGCACATTTTGTCCCACTTGAATTTATCAGCGTTGAACCTGGCATCCAGTTCTTCGCGGTACTGCTGCAAAGCAAGGGAGACAGTCAGCACGCAGTGACTCCGAACGCCATGTCCTCCTGCCCCACGATCCTTACACAAGCTATGTGTTGGCAACTAGATGCCTAAGCAACTGCTAACACTAACCTTCCCGCATGGTTAAGAGATGAAATACCTGTTTGTGAATTAGCTTTTAAAAAGCATTTCCAAGCCGGGCGGTGGTGGCGCACGCCTTTAATCCCAGCACTTGGGAGGCAGAGCCAGGCGGATCTCTGTGAGTTCGAGGCCAGCCTGGGCTACCAAGTGAGTTCCAGGAAAGGCGCAAAGCTACACAGAGAAACCCTGTCTCGAAAAAACCAAAAAAAAAAAAAAAAAAAAGCATTTCCAAAGGCATCCTGAAAATAGGAGCAATCTTGAAACAATTAGCTAATTCTGCACAAATCTAAACGTTATTAACTGAGTCCGCAGCTTCATTTTTGTGGTTTGGGCGGGATACCACAGCCCCCACACCATAACTGCTTGGCTCAATTTTGACAAAACTCATTTTCCTTTTGTCATAATCCTTCTGCTACCCCCACTTCTGCCTGTAAGTCAGACCAGGAACATCCAGCTCTCCACTCCTTCACATGTGGAATGAGAAATGAAGTGTCCTAATAAAGTAACTCTGACGTCACTGCAGTGTGCAGAGTAATGACCTCTTCTGGAGTAGGTTCAGCAGTTCTCTGCCAACATACACACAGATACACACACACATACACACAGACAGACATACACACACACAAACAGACACACAGACACACACACAAACAGAGACAGACACACAAACATACAGACAGATACATACACAGACACACACAGACACACACATACACACACACACACAGACACACACAGACACATGGACACACACACAGAGACAAATACACAGACAGAAACACACAGAGACACAAACACAGACAGACACAGCGAGAGAGAGAGACCACACACACACACACACACACACACACACACACACACACACACACACCTTCCACATGTTAGCACGCCTGCCCAATCCTGTCTACAGTCTGGTGCACCGTGCAAGCAACTTGTGTTAAAGCAATAGGCAGCCGTAAGTTCCACTCACAGTAAGTTTCTACTTAGAAAAGCATTACTGGTTCACCTGTTATCAATGGAAACCATTCTTCATGTTTCTTTACCAGGGTCACACTCATTTTCTACCATGCCTTTGAACATCCAGGTTTCCCTCAAACACTGGACAGTCATCTCCCTCACTGGTACTAACTGCTCTCTCTAAAGAGGACTCTTAGATAGACTCAGGTAACCTTCCCTTTGTTCCAGCTTCTGCTTCATTCTCTTGAGAACCTACTTCTAGCCCGAAACAGAGACCGCCATGGTCAGTCTGTTCACCTCACCAGCTCCTGCCAGGATCGGCTCACCAACATGCCAGATGCAAATGCTGCCATGCTCCCAGAGCCTGCACAGCTGAGATCTCCGTCAAGCTTGCTGGGCCATGTGTGATTCTGATCTACCATGTCAAAAACAGGGAGTGCTAAGGCAGGGTGCTGAGAAGTATGCAGCCACCCTAGGTTAAATGGTGAGACTCTGTCTCAAAAGACCAATGAATCAACCAGTTAACCAATCCATCAGCTAATCTATCAGTCAATAAAATCCTATTTTTTGTTTATGATTAAGGAGAACACAGGCATAGTCAAAGTCATGTCCTTGGATCTCTTTGTAGCACAAACACAACTATACCAATTTCTGAAGCGTTTTCACAAAAATGCAAACAGCTAGCCCGAAGCTACCAGCTCCGGGAGAGAAACCCACACACAAGGTAATGTAACTGCAAAGCATCTATAATCACCTCAGAACAATGGAAACCAGGGGAATCAAAAATCTTAACATGTCAAACAGTCTGCCTTCTTCCCTCAAACACGTCCCAATGTTTGGCTCAAATTTCTGTGCTGTTTTGAAAAAAAAACATTGAACATTCCAAAGCAGTAAATTGGTTCCAAATGAGCCGTGGGCCTCAGATTTGAGAACTGGCTTTGCCGTCATGTCTTTGTTTGGCTCTGGTGGAGCGGCTTCCTCTCAGGCCTGAGTCCCTGTCAGTCTCACTAATCATCTGGACGGCAAAGCCAAGGCTGGACCATTCGATATCAGCATCCCCCAAATGGCTGGTGTCATTTACTTGGCACAAATCAGGAATGATTATAATGGATTCTTAAAAACTGTCTTTCCCAAGCATGTTCCGTAGGAAGTGTGGTTCAGAGAATGACATCACAGATCCAAATCGAAACAAACACAGGCACTGAAGGTTTGAATACAGGAGGGAAGTAAAGGCTCCGGCACCACATCACGTCTGTCTCTCTAACCACATCTCCTGGTTTCTGCTCACTGGCCCAGATTTCTTCCATGCTCGCTTTCCTGAAACCAGAACTATGAAAACATCTGGACTGAATTTTTGGCTTAACAAGCAGCAGAATAAATGGGCTGACACACCATCAAACTCATTAAGGGCAAGATGTTGCCCTAAATGTGGTTTGGGGATGCGTTCGAGAACACGTTGGCAGGGCGATCAGCCTTTGGGTAGCAGTTTTTACACAACGGTTAGCTGAGGAAAAGTAACCTCTGCTCTCACGTTCAACCAGGGCCACATAAGAACATTTTCTCTTGACAGAGGATCTGTGCAAAGAGAGGGCTGGGGGAATGGAGTCTGACTCTGGTTAGGAAGCCTGAGTCTTCGGGGTCTCCAACTCAGCTGACCACCTAAGACAACAGAAGGGGTCCTAGTTTTCACCTTCATTATTACAGGCATTTCCCCCAGAAGCATGCCTAAGAATAAAACATGATATAAATCAGGCTAGAATCGCTTCAGGAGCCACTGGCAGGTTATCTGCCTTCCAAATGAAATCGTGTTCATGTTGACCCAACTCCTCACCAAATGGAGTCATGACTTCCAGCCCACCCTGCTTCAGATCTCCCTTCCAATGAGAATTTGCCACGTTCATTTACAAGAGGTTCAGGCAGCTGACTCTCTCAGCTGGTCACTCCTCCACATCTGCTGCGTTCTTTGATGAAAACCTAGCCTGTGGCTGAGCAGGCAGATGGTCCAGGCCTGCCCTATTCTGCCCAGTGTAGGAGGAACTGACAAGCTTGTACCACAGCCCATGATACTGGCTCTCTTCCAATGCCAACCCATCTCTGCTCTGGAGGATCCAATAGACATGGCCTACTTATTATCTTCCCATTCAGAAAATATCCTGTCATATTTCTACATATCTACCTTGACAATTCTCATAGGAATAGAATCCACCAACCATGGACTCAACTGAATTAATTAAGGAATGCCTTTCTGTCTCTGGCATTTTCTTTCATGGGTCTATCATAATCAAATTCATTTTTTTCATCACCACATGAATATTCTTTTCGAGGCCCATCACCAAGTGTAATGGGGTAACTAAAGGGTAGGCGTGAACTCTTCACAGTGTGTGCCCATCAGGAAGCACAAAGGGATTTTTTACTAGAAATATATCAGAAAAGATTTTCTCTTCAAGGACTCTACTGTTCTGTAGAGCTTGTCTCTGTATGGGTATAAGAAGGAAACGCAAACAGATTCACATTGCCGTGTTGGTGTTATTTGTAGATGCTGACATTTCCATAAATGGAATTGGGTTTCAGAACAGCTGAGTGAGTATTCCTGTGGTTATGAGCATTGCTACAAATTCTTAGAAGAAATTCAGCCAAAATGAGAGCCAAAGAATGCTTCTCAGCTGAGATCAATTGGTAATGGAAGAAAATGGGCCCAATGACTTCAAAGGCCAAAGACACTTAGCAAACTGAAGAGGTTAATCCCCCAAACAGGGATAGGCGCTTCAAACTTCAAAAAGAAGACATGCAACAGTTTTGATGGTGAATTAATGTAATGTTTCATTATTCTAAGTTTTAAGAATTCCAGCATGGAAGAAACATATAATCAGAGGTACTGAAGAGCATTAAGGCAAGCCATGTAATACTATCAAAGGAATAATGACAGCCACACACTAGATTTATGATGCTCACTGGGATTGGGCTGTGGTGGTTTGAGTAAGAATGGCCCCCCCATAGGCTCATCTATTTGAATGCTTAGTCACCAGAGAGTGGCACTGTTAGAGAGGGACTAAGAGGTGTGGTCTTATTTAAGTAGGTGTGGCCTTGATGGAAGAAGTGTGTCACTGGAGCAGGCTCTGAGTTTTCAAAAGCCCACCCTAGGCCCAATTTTTCTCCCTCTTTACCTGCTGATCAAGAGGTAGCTCTTAGCTACTGCTCCAGCACCATGAGTGCCACTATGCTCTCACACCATGCCCCTGCTGTGACGAAAACGAACTAAACCTCCGAAACTGCAAACAAGCCCCCAATTAAATGCTTTCTTTTCTAAGTGTTGTCTTGGTCATCGTGTCTCTTCACAGCAGTAGAAAACTAAGACTAGCTTACACCTTTTAGGAAGGGAGAGAACATTGAGTACCTTGACTTTGGCAGTACATCCTGAAAGTCGAAAAATTCCTTCCGATTCCAGGCCTGATTCCTCGACTTTCTGAAAAAACTAGAAATCAACAATAAATCACAAAAACTGAATATCTCTGTACGACTACCAGCATTCTAAATAAACAGGGCAATAATTAGTAGACTGCTAAGTATGCATATATATCTTATATATGAATGTTTTCTGAAATGCTACTGACCACGCAACAAGGTCAACATTCATTCCAATTGGCCAATGAGTAAATTCTCCATTGAGATCTTTGCCATAACTTCTCAATATTACCTCCCAAGTAAAGCATCGACTCTACAGGGCATGTTCTCTTGTCTACTATAATATTCTACCAACTTGACTCTTTCAAATCAGATCATTATTTCTCTTCTGCAGCCCAATCAATAGGAAAAGATACTAAATCTATGTCTACAGCCACACTACCTGGGATGCACTCAATTCCTTCTAAATCTACTCTCATTACTTGCAAAGACCCTGACTAAGAACTTAAAGAATTCTAGAAGACTAACCAAGGACTTGGCAATGTAAGAGTTAACTGCTCTCTTAGATTCTCATGGTGGTGGTGATGGTGATGGTAGTGGTGGTGGTAATGATGTGACAGTGGTCGCAGTGGTGATTTTGGGAGGGCGATGATGGTAATGATAGTGGTGGTGGGATGATGGTGATGTTGATGGTAGTGAGGATGTGATAGTGGTGGTAGTGGTGATGATGATGGAGCAATGATGGTGATGATAATAGTGGTGGTGATGAGCTTTAATAATAAGTCTCCACTTCCTGTGCATTTCTTGAAGGTCAAAGCCTGTTCTCAGTGCTCTGCACATACTCACTCATTCAACCCTGACCCCCAGTGTTATTATCCCCCCTGCTGAGGGGGCTGAGGCATGCGGAGGGTAAGTAACCTTTCTAAGTTCAGGAGGTGAGAGGGGGCTGCAACAGCACACAGCAGTGCTTGGGTTGTGATATTCTTTCAGGGATGAGGAAAGAAGGCTAAGAGGAGCCTCTCAGCAGCTGAGAGACAGAACCTCAAATTGCCTTCCGTGAGGCACACAACATCTGCCATCAGAATGGCGAATGGCTGCCATTCACTGAGTGGAGAATGTGATATACATCTACAGTTCGCTTAGCGTTTATTGAGCTCTTCATATGTAATGCTAGTTGCTAAGTTCTATGCTGGGTTTCTGCACCTATGTCATATAAACTGATGCTGAATTCTTGTCCTGGGTTTTTAAAGATGGTTTTCCTCAAAACCCAACCTCCACTTGTAGGACAAAGCACACATTTGTGCTTAAATTTCAGAGAAGGAAGAACAGCAGAGTCACAAGGACTCTGGACTTGGCATGCGCTGTGCTCGCGTCCCACTCTGCCTCTTCGGTTTTCTCCTCCTCCTATGCCCCAGTTGCCTTGTTAGCAAGAAGGAGATAAAATGGCCCCTTGGGCTGCTCCATGCTGACTCCACAGGATATGACGTCATCGGTACGGCCCTTCCCCTGGGGAGACTCCCCACAGATGGGCCCTGTGCACAGAGATGACACAAGCATCTTCTGGCCGTCGCTGCCACCCTCCCTGCTCCATCACTGGCCAGTTAATCACCTGACCTGAGGAAGCAGCTCAGTGTGAGGCACTGAGAGCCAAATGCAAGAAGAAAGAAGAGGGACTGCAGAACTGTTAGCATAAGCAAAGCAACTGTGTTTCCTCAGCCAGGGTTTTTAAGTGCCATTCACCAACAGTTTAAAACCCAGCAAGGTCTGTGGTAAAACGCTGGGATTTTAATTGTGCCACTGGATGTCACTGTTGAGTAAGTGTCCACTTAAGTAAGCATGTTTCGGTTGCTGCCTGTGGGGCTGGACGGATGGCTCAGTGGTTAAGAGCACACACTGCTCGTGCAGAGGACCTGGGTTCACTTCCCAGCATCCTTGCAGGGAGGCTTGCCCCTGCTTGCAACTCAGCTCCAGGGGATCTGATGCCATCTTCTTACCTCAGGCACTCCCGCACTCACACATACTTGTGCATGCACACACGGAGACATAAGACACATAATTAAAAACAAACATAAGCCTTACCTTAAATAAATTAAGCCAGCTATTTAGCAATCATAGAGATGTCTGTATACAGCAGGTGAGGTATCACTAAAATTAAAAAGTCCTTTCACAAAATTTTTCTGTCCTGACTGTATGTAGTAGGTATAGTAACACTTGAAATTTGATTAGAAGAAAGCCAATTTTTGACTTTATTAACTTGATTTTGAGTTGAAAAAAAGTCCATAAAATGAATGATTACACACACACACACACACACACACACACACACACACACGCACATAAACACACTCACTCACACTTGAGTGATTTGAACAGTTTAGCTTTTGACACATCTCTTAAGGCACTGGTATGTTCATCAAAGAGGCCGTTAATAATCATGTCTTTAAACAGAATAATCAAAAATACATGTAAACAGCTAGGCATAGTGACACACACCTTTAATCCCAGCACTCAGGAGGCAGAGGCAGGAGGATCTTCGTGAGTTCTAGGACAGCCAGGGCAACATAATAAGACCCTGCCTTGAGAAAAAAAAAAAAAATGAATGTAAACACATGCATCGCACCAACAACATCTGAAGGAAGCCAGAAGACAGAACACTGGTGTCTTCCCCTGACATGTGATGGCCAAGCAGTGTACGGAGCTTCCGCAGCACGCAGCAAACACTCCTGAGTGGGAAGTAGCTCGTCCCTCAAGAGTCCCGCGTCTGAAACGTGGGCCTCTGTGATAGTGCAATGGTAGGACTTCATGAGATGGGGCCCAGGGGGAGACCTTTACTCCACCCTTCTCATTCACCGACTTCCCATCTGACAATGCGAACGTTCCCTCTCACACATGTTCCTGGCACTGAGTTGCCATCTGCCATGAGGTGGTAGAGCCAAGGCGGCTTTCACCGAGTGACACTATACCGTTCAGAACCTCAGCCTTCCTAATCGTGGTCTAAATCACTCCTCTTCTGGTGAGTGCCGTTGTCAGGCATGTTATCATAGTAATGAAAAACGGATGAATAAGAAGGACAAAGGGGCCGGGCGGTGGTGGCGCACGCCTTTAATCCCAGCACTCGGGAGGCAGAGCCAGGTGGATCTCTGTGAGTTCGAGGCCAGCCTGGACTACCAAGTGAGTTCCAGGAAAGGCGCAAAGCTACACAGGGAAACCCTGTCTCGAAAAACCAAAAAAAAAAAAAAAAAAAAAAAAAGAAGGACAAAGGATCTACGTGTCTGCAGAGCACCGTGAGGACGCTTGGGCCAAAGCTGCAAGGGTTCCACTGTCTTTAAGAGAAAGCACCCAGTGCGCTCCTCGCCTCCCCCATCCTTCTGCACACGGCTCACTTTCTGTAACACGAGGGGAACTTTCACTTCAGGGTCCTTCTTCCGGTCGTTGTCCAGGAGGACCGTAAGTGGCACTCCGAAAATCCCGCTGTCTGCAGGGAAAACAGGTAAGGGAGGAAGAAAAAGCAAGAGTCAGAACGCGTCCCGGTGTTCCGGGGCCAGCGTGGCAGCCGGCGGGGCGGCCTGGCTGGCTAGTTACCTCGGCCTTTTCCTCGCTCCGTCTTGTTTCTCTTCAGTTGTATTCCGAAGGCATCAAAGAAGGCCGTCAACTCAATCAGAGAGAGATGGCGGATTTTCTTCATGTCTTCCGCAGACAGGTCTCCTGTTTCGGTCAACCCAAATCTGGTTTTCTGAACAATAAATTTCTGAAATACACAGTGAAGATCTTTATTCTCCAATCAAATGAGATCAGGACACAGTAACTGTTTCCGGGTCACAGAACCAGTGAGTAGGTGTTCAAGAATGCAGGAAGGTCCCTGCTATGCTAATTAGAAGCAAACCAGTAACCCCCAGGGTAGGACAGCATGCCTGTGGAGGCTGCGAACATTGCCAGCACTGCAGCTGTGGCCACGGCTGCCACCTCCTCCTCTCCTTTTCCATCTTTCTGTGTTTGGGTGTGTGTGCACACTCATACGTGTAAGCGTGGGCATGTGTGTCACAGAAGACAAAGTCAGCTGTCAGTCCTTGCCTTTCAACTCCTTGAGACAGGGACTCTAATCGTTGGCTGCCAAGAATGCCACACTAGTTGGCCTATAAACTTTGGGGAGTTCACTGGAGTCTGCCTCTCTGAGATTACAGATGAACTCTGCTATGCCCATCTTTACATGGGTAATGGAGGTTCAGACTCGGGTCATCGTGTCTGCACGCCAAGTGTTTTTAACCACTGAGCCATCCCCCAACCCAGCAACTGCCTTCTTATAAGGCCTGTACACACCACTGTCCTGTAATCTGGGTTGCACATGGTATCTACACACAAAACAGCACATCTAGGCATATCCCAGAAGACACAGAGTGCTGGTGCCTGGCACCCCCAATTCCCTTATGTATATTCAAGGATGAAAAGCAATCCTCATGTTGGCCCAGGGAACCATCTCAGGAAGTTCATAGACTGATCGCAGAAGGTTTGACTTACAGTTAAGGCATAGTCTTCTTTCTTGATGTCTGACTTCTTCCATTTAGTTCTGTTTGGGGTCTCTGTCACCATTTCTGAATAAGACACCTCAAAAGACAGCTCTTCGGCCTCTGGCGGAATGTTCTTTTCTAGATAATCATCATCTAAAACAAAAAAACAAGAGACAAGAAATGTAATACATCAGCGAGCCAGTCAATGTGACTGGCTGCAAAATAATCTACCAATACTTACAAGGCAGCCCACGGGCATGCTGGAGTCCAGAAATCTGGGGAACAGAGCCTGGCTCCCTGAGGAGGAGTTCACTTAGGCAGTGACATGGTGTCAATGACCTTCCCTATGGACACATTTCCACCCGCATCCAAAACAACCGTCCAATCTAATTTTTAATGTTTTAAACTTTTACGTGTCATGAAAGTTTTTAAGGGTTAGAGGCAAACCTGCAAGAGTGCATTTCTCTGTATTCTTCTGAGATGAAAAGCACCATCTAGATCTGGCATTACTTACCGGGGGCCCAGAAACTTACAGAGGTGGGAAGGAGGGTATCTTCCTAAAACTCTCCTCTACTTTTACAAGTACAAATGCTCACTTTTTAAGATTATCCAGTGTGGACCTCACTGCTGGATATGCAGGGTTAGTCTGGATTGCTGTAATCGGATATTGGTCTAACCTCGAATAGTGCACATTGAGAAGTCCCTGACTGGGAGACGGTGACAGGAATGTCCCGCAGTGGTCCTTTTCTCAAGCTAGGCTGCAAATGAGAGCAAATGACTCCTCGGCACAGAGCATTGGCCCAACGCTAGACTCTGAGTTCTGAGTACGATTTTGACACGACACCTTCCTTCTCTGCCTGGCAAACATTTTTATGCACAAAGTAAAGAATTATTTGATTACAAACAGGCTGCTTTTTCTTCTGTTTTCTTCTTAGGACCCTGATTAAAGGTCAAGAAGACCAAAATGGCAAAAGGCGGAATTCATCAGTCAGATTAATAAGAGGCCAGCTTGCTTTCATATTACAAGGTGTGGAGAGCTTGTAAATTAATGCACCATAATTCCGAATATGAACACTAGCTGAAACACGGTGAGTGGCTGCAGAGTGGAGTTAGGAAATGACAGGGGGAGGGAGGGAGGGAGAGAGGGAAGAGGGAGGGAGGGAGGGAGGGAGGGAGGGAGGGAGGGAGGAAGTGGGGAGGGAAGGTCATGGCTTTTCACTTATGCAGAGGCAGGCTTGTACTCAGCACAGAGGAAGGTGGTTAAACAGTGCTCAGACTTCTTGTGGATCTAAGATGGAGTCTTTGGAAATCAGCGACCAAGCAGGCAGATTCTCCAAGCCACTGGGCCACTTCTCCAAGCCACTGGGCCACTGCATGTGGGCACTGTCTCTGATGGTGTGATTACTAAGTCACAGGCGGTAAACAGACCGATGGGAAAGCTTTCTGGTGAGTCTCTCCTCTTGGTTATTTTATTTTTAGTATCAACATTATTGAAAAACAATTTGCGTGTCAGGCAATTCATCATTTGATGTATGAAGGCAATGGCTTTTAATGTCATAGCTTGGCAACTACCACCAAGATCAATTCTAGAATACTGTCATCAAGTCCACTTTGCATTTGGATGTGAATGGTCAAAGCATAGGCTGTGTTTCTCTAAAAAGAGAATGCGCATTTCTCAAAAGACAGGAATCACAAAGGCATGGCCTTGCGGGCTGGCCTTGGAGCAAGAGGATCCCTTTCTGAGTGTCTCAAGGGCAGAAGCTGAGATAAAAGTCGGCCCTATAAGCTTGTGTGTCAGAAGCAGCTCAGGGAGGACTAACACACACTTCCTCAGTAACTGGGAGCCTTGGATGAGGCTGCTGCTTAGCGTCCTTGTAACATCTGGATACATCATGGCGCTTACGGGGAGGCCTAACTCAAAGCCACTGCCTGAGTGAAGCGCTCCTACCTCACGTGCTGGGAGTGAAGGAAAACTTCCCTTCCCATTTAGCGTGGTTAACACTGTCCATTGTAAACAAAATGGGATGTTTGGAGGTGAGGGAGGGAGTGCTGGAAACAAGAGAATCATAACACACATCTTGCTGGGTAGAGGCAAGGATGGGGAGAGATGTATGGATGAGCAGCGGGCCACAGTGAGATAAGACTAAAAAGTTCTGAGGTACTATCACCAAGCATGGCGACTGGAGATAGCAATAATGTGCTTCACATTTCAAACACCTGCAAGAAAGGAACTTGGGAGCTTTTACCACAAAGAAATGATATGTGTTTAAGAGTTAGATAAGTTCAGCCTGATACAGACATTAGCCTATGTATGCATGCATCGAAACATCACCACAGGTACCCAACCAATAAGTCCTACGTATACAATTACGGTGACACACAGTCAACGTGAAAAGTCGACGTATTAAATAATAAAAAAGAAACTCACTGCTAACTGAACTGAGTGCCAGACCCCAAAGGAGAAGGCACAGCGTAAGTTCACCAGGGGACATGCCACTCACCACTCAAGGCACTTGGAACTGACGGTTCAGCATCTGCAGATCCATTAGTGTGAACGGGAATATCCGGGATAGCCTCAAGTATTGACTGCCAAGCAAGGAAAGAGAGACAAAATCATTGACCACAAATACAGTGATGCTTCATCTCTTACATTGTTGGGTATAAGCCTCGCTTTTAACAGCTGAGACATCTCTCCAGCCTGACCCTTCATCTCAGTTGGGTTTATGTTCTGCAATATATGAATATTTTTCACAAACATACTTCCTGGTTTCACAAATGATTTTCAGTGACCATGGTTGTTTCTCTAGTTAGTTTATATGGATGTGGCTTACCCAAGTTTCTCAAAGAACTATGCTGAAGTCCTCATAACTAACTCTGCCTTCTTAGCTCACATATTTAGCAGCTTCTGCTAAGATATAAAATTAGAATGTTTGAGGATGTATATTTGATAATTACTGCCTGCTAATCTGGATGCATTCTGTCTTAGTTATATCAGTTATATTGCTAATATTAACATATAAACTCTTGCATTGTGAAGTATGGAGTAGTAACAGCTAACAAAAAAGTTAACCATCTTTCCAGATGTGGTGGGTACCTGCCTGTAATCCCAACACTCTGGAGGCAAGGCTGCAGGTGAAGTTACAGGCCAGCCTGCTCTACACACTGGGTTCTAGGCCAGCTTGGTCTACATAGAGGGTTCTAGGCCCACCTAGTCTTCATAGAGGGTTCTAGGTCAGCCTGGTCTACATAGAGGGTTCTAGGTCAGCCTGGTCTACATAGAGGGTTCTAGGCCCACATAGTCTTCATAGAGGGTTCTAGGTCAGCCTGGTCTACATAGAGGGTTCTAGGCTAGCCTGGTCTACATAGAGGGTTCTAGGCCCACCTAGTCTTCGTAGAGGGTTCTAGGTCAGCCTGGTCTACATAGAGGGTTCTAGGTCAGCCTGGTCTACATAGAGGGTTCTAGGCTAGCCTGGTCTACATAGTGGATTCCAGACTAGCCTGGTTTACACAGTAAGATCCTGTTTCAAAACAAACACATAAACAACAACAACAACAATAAAACTCTAAAATAATAAATTATCTCTTATAATCCAATCTCCTTTCTTAACTTGGCTCCTTCCTCACAAAAAATTCTGCCACAGCTCTGTACCCCACTTGTACCATCAGAAGCTGAGTTATCTCTCTTTATAGAGTTCTGCAAAGTGAGTTTCTACTCATGTCTGGAAGGGTACCAGTTTAAAAAAAAAATTGACTCAAAAACTCTACCAAAAACTTTACATGCAAACCATATATTCTATATAAATTCTAATATGGAGTTTTTATCTGTGAACATGTGTGACTTCAAGAAATTGCCATTCTATCAAGAACCTTTTATATGCTAGCCGCACATAAAATCTGTCCTTTTCCCCAAAGACCCTGATGCTAGGTCTTTTATTCTCATATTTATTTAGCAATCACCGAACACCTGCTTCATGAAAGACCCTTTATCGTACGCTGCAGATTGCAGAGGGGAGTCTCCTGTTCTCAGCCTCGTGTTTTCTTTTGATTCCTGGTTTTGCTTCAAACGAGATTTCAAATCTCTTAATTGTATAAATCACATGAAAATAGACAGGCAACTGTCAAAATGCAGATGCCTGTATGCTGCAGTTTCTGGACGAAAAGACAGAAGTTGAGGGTCATGTAGTTCAGTATCAGTCATATTTCTGGTGGCTCCAAAGCCAAACACTACAGCATATACACCCCTGGCTATAGTTTTTTTTTTTTTTTTTTTTTTTTAAAAGACAAGGTCTCTCTGTGTAGCTTTGCGCCTTTCCTGGAACTCACTTGGTAGCCCAGGCTGGCCTCGAACTCACAGAGATCCGCCTGGCTCTGCCTCTCGAGTTCTGGAACTAAAGGCGTGCGCCACCACTGCCCGGCTCCGGCTATAGTTTTGATAGGACATATCTTCCAGATGCCCGTGTCTTGCTCTTCCACTTAGCACTATTGGTGGGTGGTGAACACTTTAACAAGTGGAGCCTCATGGAATGTTTTAGGTCACTGGAGGGCTGGCACTCAAAGGAGACCGTGGAACAAAACACAGCAAAGGGGCAGTCTCCTGCTACAGCAGGGGAATCCGGTTGAGACTAACATAATTCCACCTGCCCACCAGTGATCCTCAGGCAAGGATTGGCGCCCGGGACTCCTGCAGATATCAAAAGTGATGGATTGTCCTTCTTACAGACCAGGATAGAATCTGCATGTGGCCTATGCATATCTTCCTGACCACGTTAGACAAACCTGCATTGTGCACAGCACCTCACGGTGTGAGTGCCATGTGAATAGCTGGTACACTGTATTGCTGAGAAAAGTATGGCAAGAGAAAATATCTGTACGTGTTCACGACAGATACAATTAAAATGTCTTCCATCTGCAGTTGGTGAGTCTGAGGTTGAAGAGATTCATTTCAATAAATACTGGATGGTCATCTGATGTAATTTGCCTTACAGTCCACAATAACACAATTATTCAGAACAAATATTCTGCATAATTACGAATTATTAGAAGGAAAGCCCCAGTGATCTTTTCAAGAGGAAGGCATAACCTTTCTCCGAGTTCACCTGGAGGAAATGATTTCTCGGAAGAAAAAAGGAAAATTTGCAGGTGAACTTCACTCTAGCGGATTTCAAAGACAGACCACTAGCCATGTGGGGGATAACTTGTGGTCATCAAGATTTGGGTGAAAGGGCACTGCATGAGAGAAGACTATTCTTTCAGAAAAGTTAACAGTTGGCCACTTTATACCACTCCACAAAATAAATTCTAGTGGGCAAGTTGTTGAGGTGTCCTCTGAAACAAAATCTTGAGGTCTTGGTGCAGGAAACCCTCCAGACATCTAAGACTTCTAGCTGCTGTGGATTTGCCTCTGAAAAGTCAGAGACCCCAACATTCTCTCACCCATGCCCAGAAGTCCACGGTTCCTTATAAAGGAGAACCATGCAACTCAGAATGTAGTCATCTCAAGGTAAAAACTTGAGAGCACTTTCTATCCAGGTACAGTAAAGGCTGTGTTGGCATCCTGGGTGAATCCCTGCACCTCCCATTTTAATTAACATTTCTAGATAAAAAAAAAAAAACCCTCTGCATAGCAACCTAAAGTAAGAGAAGTTGGAGACTGCGGCCAGGGAGATTGTTTTTAGACCCAATATTGCTTTATTTATGTCACTACTGACATCCAATTTTACTTTCAGGAAAAAGAAGAAACCTGAGTGATTAATTCATTCTGCACAGCTCCATAATCACCATGCAGGACCAAGTTCTTTCTCTCACATCATCATCTTAAACATCTCTTCAACCTGCTAAGAATCTTTATTTAGACAATATGTGATTGGTAAGAAGTTCCCTGAATCAATGTCTGGAAAGAATCGATGGTGTGAAAAGCTAGCAGCAAAGAATGAAGAACTGGAAAATGCATCGCTCTGACTGGACACAAAATTGTGGTCACAGAACTGCCATGGGGGTAAAACAAATAAACAAAACAATGTCTGCCATAGTCTCCTACGATAACTGAGTTAGGTATCCAGCCTACTCCACATTCAGCATGGTGTACTCTTCACTGCTGCCTTGTACAGGGCACTGGGGGTGGGGTAAGGTTGGATAGATGTAGACAAGTGATCATATACTGTGTTGGGAGTTCTCCTGTGAACTAGGAAGTTTCAGGGAGCCTCACTGGAGCTTTAAGCAAGACTTGCACTTTGGATCCATGATGCGCAGCTATGGGAATGATAGACCGTGAAGGGTATAAAGCTAATGTCTGGGAGGTTACTAGGTAGCTGCTTCAGGAATGAAAAAGATGACCACAAGCATCTGTATCAAGGAAGAAACTGTAATAAAGGAAACAGGTATAAATAGTCCACAACCATTTACATGATAGTACCTATGGGCCTCAGAGATGGGTGTGAAGAGAGGAGAGGCAGGAGTTGAGGCTGATACACAGGAATGGCCTGGGCACATGGGTACCACCAAGTGAAATAGTAAATACAGGATGCTAGTTAAGGGCTGATCTGCATCATTGTGTAAGCCCTGTTGCAGATAACCCCTTCTATGGTCACCAAGGTTTCCAAATGAGATCCCATTATAAGTAGGACGGATTTCGGGTGATCTCAAATTAGAGACAACGTATATTCAAGTTCAGTTTATACATATATGAGTTAACAACACTACTTTTCTAAACAATGGGCAAATCTGAGGAGTGGGTGATACATGAGTATCAGTATCGCACTCCTCAAAATAGACAGTGACTAAGAAACTGCTGCCTCCAGGGAATCTCTTCTGAGCATCTATCGGGCTAACATCTGCCTTCCATCAAGGTGGCTTCGGAGAACCACGACCACATCAAAGAGGGGCGGGTCTTCCACTGTCTTCTTTAAGAGATCTATTATCTTGCCTCTGCCAGAAAACTAGCTCAGAGATACTTTGTGTGGACGTGACATAGTGTATGTAGAGGGCAAATGACAAGTATTTTTGACAAAGACACATATAACTGTTACTCAAGGTGGGAGAAAGCTGTATGGGCAAGCCCTCAGAAGTAAGGCTGGAAATGAGGTTTAAGCAAGGTCCAAAGCCTTCTGTGTCCCATAGGAGCTTTCTTCTTACTTACCCAGGAAACAAGGGGACTTCTAGGCTACTGTGGGGAAATGAAACCAACTCAGGGAGGTGCTGGAGACTATCGGTGGGAACCCTGTGAGGGAGGTGAAAGTTCACGACTCCCTCCACACTGGATACCATAGAGTTCACTTCGATTTCCAAACACAGTCGTGCTCATTCGTAGAGCCTCCTTCAAACTCGGATTATTTGCTATTGTTTTTGTGACGCTGGAGGTTGAACCTAGGGCCTTGTGTTCTCCCTCTGAGCTCTACTCTAACCTTCTTTTTACTATTCACTATTCATTACTGTTGTGTGTGTGTGTGTGTGTGTGTGTGTGTGTGTGTGTGTGTGTGTGTGTGCGCGCGCGCGCGCGCGCGCGCGCGGAGGGCATGCGTGTCTGTTCATGTATATGTGTAAACATGAGGTCAGCCTTGGCTAGTTGCTCCTCAGGAGCCGTCCACCTTGTGTTTTGAGACCTGGTCTCTCACTGGGACTTGGGGCTCACAGATTAGGCTAAACTGGCTGGCCAGTGAGAACCAGACATTGGCCTGTCTCTCACTCCCTGGTACTAGGATGACCAGCAAGAGTCACGACACCTGCGTCTTTATGTGGGCACTGGGTACTAAACTTAGGTCCTCACGCTCATACTGCAAGCACTTTCTGCACCTCCTCAGCCCCTCTTTTTAAAATTTTTGGCACAGGGTCTCACTAAGTTGTTCAGGCTAGTCTTGAATTTGTTAACCCCCTGCCGTAGCCTCTCATGCAGGTTTACAGAAAGGAAGATGTATTCATTCCTTAGTTTGAAGTTGCCTTCCTAGTTGTTAGAAGGCTGGTGGGTCACAGCAGCTGTTGACTGGCAACCCTCATTCAAGTTTCCTTAATTTGTCTTGAGGGAAAAAAAAAATCGCTCTTCTTACCTTCCAACATAGTTGTCTAAACATGCAATTTTGCTGACATCAAAGACTTACCATGGAGCCACTCTGGAGGTCCACAAAACTACCTTCTTCATCCTGGGTGCCATTGGATAGGGTGGTACTGTTGAGAGAAGTATCATCCGGCTAAATGGAGAAACAAAAGAACCATTCTTATTCCAGAATTACTTTCCAGTGTGTCTGTGCATTCCACTGACTACAAAGGGGTGTGTGTGTGACAGATGTGAGGTCATGAGAGTCTGGGTATGGACAGCCGTGTGTGGCCATTAGTGCTCACCACTGTGAGACTGTGAATGCTAAGCCCTCTAGTAGATATGGCTTCTGCAACAGACTCCGCCACCACCTGCCACATACTCTAGTTGCCTTAATACTACCTTGGTTTATTTTTAGGAAGCTAGGTATTAAATTAAAAACTTCATTTTCAGGCTCATGTGACACTAAGAGGGATCATGTGGCAAATGTTGGCAACAAGGTATAAGTAAGTGTCCTCTTACCCAAAGTGTTTCTGGGAAAACTAAGGTTTTCCTGATCAACAGGAGGAGGATCAGTCATGATGGTACAAGGTTATAATCCCAGCACTCAAGAGACTGAGACAGGATGACTGTGAACTGGATAACAACCTGGGCTGCAAAAGAAGACCTGTTCTACAAACCAAATGATGTATATCTCTGTAATCCCAATCTGCCTGTGGCAGGACCACAGACGACAGCATGGATCTGCCTGCCAAGTGCTGTGTCCAGGAAAGAATGGTGGGTAACACTAAGGAACCCAGATGTAAGGGTGGCGGACACTGAGGATCAAACCTGGCCATGTCTACGTGAGTGTCCTGTCAGAACTGAACTTCTCATGTGAAGTCTGAAAGTAAATGAAAATCACCTTGGTTCTTTTTTTCAAATTATAGCACTTTTTTTTGATAGATTTCACCAGCAATGGGACCACATATATATTTTTTTTTCATTGATAAGCTAGAACAAAGAGATTTGAAGTTTTTTGGTACAGTATGCAATAAAGCTACTGAAGATGTGAATTTTCTTGACTGAGGATATAAAATTGAATATATTTGAGAATTATAAAAACCAGAATATTTTGTCTTTTAAAAATGCATGCATTTCTCTTGATCATATTTTCTCCAGATGCTCTAAATTCTTTAAAAATGAACAAGAGGCGGGGGTGGCAGTGCAGTCCTGGGATCCCAGCACTTGGTAGGGGGAGGCCGAAAGATGAAGAGTTCGAGCTCATCCTCAGCTACTTAGAGAGTTTGAAGCTAGCCTGGGCTACATAAGACCTGTTGTCCATAAATGAATGAATGAATGAATGAATGAATGAATGAATGAATGAATGAATGAATGAATGAATAAGCAAACCAGATAGATAGATGATAGATAAATAGATGATTGATAGATAGATGATTGATAGATGATAGATAGATAGATGATAGATGGATATGATAGACAGTATGAGTAGATAGATGATCTATATCTATATCTATAGATAGCAGATTGTTTTAAAGAAACAAACGGAACTCAGGCACTGGCCGAAGAATGTTAATCAAGGAGGCCAGCTGACAGCCACCGACCTCTCCTCCCACCCAATCACTACCAATAGCAGATTTTGCAGGGAGCCAGTCTTCCACATCCCCGGAATTCAGCCAAGAATTCCACAGTAGACAACTGGCAGCAGTTCCTAGACGGAAAGCAAACAGTAGGGGGAATACCTCCTCTTAAAGTAGCATAAGGAGGCTGGAAAGATGGGTTAGTGGTTAAGAGCACTGGCTGCTCATCGAGAGGATGCAGGTTCAATTCTCAGCAACCACATGGTGGCTTGTAGACATTTGTAACTCCAGTCCCAAGGAATCTGATGCCCTCTTCTGGACTCCCAGGCCACCAGGCACACACGTACATTGCAGGCAAACACCCATACACGCAAAGTAAAATTAAAAAAAAAAACAAAAAAAACAAAAAAAAAACAATTAAGTAGTGTAAGGGAGAATTCCTAGGAAAAACTGAGAAAAACAAACTAATAATAAAGAATGGACAAAGTAGGGGGTAGACTGAGGCAAATATTTAAAAATGATTGAGAACACAGACACTAAGACTTCTCCCTTGGATAGTCCTTAAATATAACCCTAGGAAAATAGAAAGCATATTATCTAAATGAACTAAGTACCTTGGGGATGAGTGAGCTACCAGCACAGGAGAGAAGGTGCAGCAGGGCTCACAGGGAAAGACACTTGAGAGAGAAAACAGTGACCCAGCTTTGCAGGAACTGAGACAGCATCTTCCGCTCTCTGATTTTGAACTTGGGGAGGGCTTGCCAACTCCACCCACCCACTCTACACACCTTCAACTAAGTGCCATGAGCACAGAAACAATTCTGCCTCTGGGGAAACTAAATCTACAGAGCAAACACACAACAATTTCCTACATAAATCAGTTGGAAAAAAATCAATGTAGTCCAGCTCTACAGAGATGTATGGAAGTAGTGAGTTCACCCCTAGGAGTCCTGAGATCTCGCTTGGGGGATATGCGTGTGGCGGTGCCCTTTGCTTAGCTGAGGCCTTTGCTTCAGTGCTGAGGAGGCTGGGCTGGTGGGAGGTCTGGGAAGCAGACAGAAAGACACTCTAGGACCATAGACTTGATCAGAGGTGCTCCAATCACTGGAAGCTCAACCCTAGGACTCTAGCTCCCGCCCAGTGGGAGTGCTCCAGTTCCCTCACCAGCGGGTGCTCACCCAGGAGTAGCTCCTCCTCCTCCTCCTCTGTTTGCGTCACTGAGCATGCCACTTCACCAAAGTTAATATGTTCTCCGCACAAAATATTTGGGAGAACACTAAATATTTATATCTGAGTGGACACTAAAGATATCGAAAAAATATTTACATTGTAGTCAGTTGTTGTTTTTTTTTTCTCATGTGAGCTCACCCACAAACACCAAGAGCTAGCTGACCGTATCCGCCACACAAGAGACATATAAAAAACTATTCTGGCTGTTATTTCTGACTGTGGTGTTTTGAATATAGAATTTCGATCTCTTGGATTTACCTACAAAAGTATTCCCTGCTGTGAGCAGCAATGTGAGCTGATGCTGTGTGTGGTTGGTGCTTGGCAACAGTCTGAATTGTGTGGGCTCTTGGCTCGAGAGAAATGTGAATGCTCACTCTTTAGCCCCATGAATGCTCCTGCTAGCACTGCTCACAGCAGCCCAGACTGTAAGCAATCCAAACATCCATCACCAGGTGAACAGATAGGGCAACAGGAGGCACAATGATAAAACGGAGCCGGCCGGCGGTGGCACACGCCTTTACTCCCAGTATTCCGGAAGCAGAGCCAGGTGGATCTCTGTGAGTTCGAGGCCAGCCTGGTCTACAGAGTGAGATCCAGGACAGGCACCAAAACTACACAGAGAAACTCTGTCTTGAAAAAACCAAAAAAAATAAAAATAAAAAAAAAATAATAATAATATAATAAAATGGAACATTACCTACTAGAATTCTATAAGTACAAATTTGTGGGTCTTAAATTTATGATTATGAGTAAATGAAAGCAAATGCTAAAGCAGTCTTATATTTAAAATTCTATGTAAATGGAGATGAAAATGAGCGAAGGTGTTAGTAGTCGTGCACAGCTTGCCTCTGAAGGAAAGAAGGGATGTCCATGGACGAGGACAGCGGAGGCATACTGTGGTGATGGCCATCTTCCACACTTTCACTGACTGTGATTTTCTGGGGAGTACAACTGTTAAAACCAGCTGAATGACACGTCTCAAGTGTGGCGTGTTATTTGTAAATTATGCCCCAGTTTCAAGAAGGTGTAAAAATAACTCATCTCCTCAAAGTTTTAAGGGGTCACTTTGGCTCAGAACATATTGCTGTAACAATGGGTATATGAATTTAAAAAGAAGTTTTTATTAGGAAAGAAGAATATGTTTTCTGAAACATACACAGAATCGGGAAGCTAAATAATCATACAATTATAACCAAAAAAAGTAATAATTTGAAACAATGTTGAAAAAGTTTAGAATACATGGCACAGAGACTAATGTAAAATTTAGCAAACAGTGAAATATGATTCGAGCAAAGCAACAACCATATAATTTGTGTCCTAGAGAGATGGACCATAGAAATTGAGGAGAAAAGTTAATTCAAGATATAGTGGAAGAAAATCTCCAGAAACTGAGATGGGAAAGACTCACTGATAAGAATGAATGAAATAAAATCAAGATCTTTGTCAAAGTTCAGAATCCAGAATAAATTAAAAATGCATCATACTCAAGAAGTAAAACAAAAAGTTTAAGTGAGAAACCAAGATAACTTATTTTTAAGGGAATAAGGTTTAAGCAACTAAAGGGGGGAAAAGTCCTCATAACCAACTAAGGGTGTTATAAACTGAGTATGGAAAAGAAAAAAGTCCTGCTGCGCAGGTTTTCCAGGAAAAGTGAGGAGTTTTGGTTGAACAGAGACAGGCAGGTGGCGGATGCTCCTGGCGAACATCAGCTTGGTTTCCTAACCACGGGGTTGGGACAGGGACTCAACCTACCAGCTGCGGGGCATCATGAAGAGGAAGTCAACCCCATGCTAAAGGCCCTGCTCTGTTATTCGCAACTGCACCAGCTTTGATTTTTTTTTTCATCATCAGTTTCTTAATCTGTGATTAAAACAAACTCCTACTTGTTTAAATCAAGGTTCCTTGGATTTCCTTTCACAGGAAACACACGCAGATGCAGCTGGTGACTCTCAGCAGATGGCACGATTGTATCTAAGTCAATGGCAAGTGTTGAATTTGATTTTTCACTTAAAACATTGGCAGTAAACTAGACTGACGACTTTGCCTTTTAAATAAACTAACATCTCCGATGAATATTTCATCGCTGTTGACTAAACATGAGAAAGATGCCGTCATTTATCTCTATGAGAAGTGATTTGTAGACTAGGGCTTCGATGAGAGCAGTTGGATTGTAAATCTCTGTAAGTACCAAACTCAGTGCCATTTATCACTCAGAGTCAAAGATCAACCATGTGCAATCTATGAACAGCCATTCATGTGTGCACTGTAAGTGATGCACTGCCATGTAAATATCTGTGTTGTTACTGAAACTGCAAGACTTAATATGGGCTTGATTTTAAACAGTTCATATAGCTGATTTATAATTACTTGCATAATTAAACTCAAATATAGAATATGTATTAAGCATATAATTTGATAAAATTAATTTAATAAATTTTGGTCAAAATTTAGGTCCTATGGAATTAGCCATTACTACAGTCAAGATGATGAAGGCTACCAGTATCCCAAAATATGATCATGCCCTTTAGGGCATCTATGTCCTTTGGGGACATCTATCCATCCTTCCCTCCTTTCTTTATCTCAGTTCTCCAGGAAGTCATAGATGGTCTCTCGATCACTGAGGGTTAGTTCATATTTCTTGTATTTTTATATAAACTGAATGCTTTTTTGTCTGGCTTCTTTCACCTGGGATTAGTTTGAGACCCTTCCATGCTGTGGATGCGCTGCAAGTCGAAACAGGTGTGAGAAAAGTTCCAGAAAGCCAAGAATGGAGGCACAGTTCTCTGCTTCCCAGTAACGGAGACCTGGCTACTGCCCGAGTCTTCCTTGACTCTTCCTTGACTTTTCCCTCTTGGGTGTGAGTAGAATGGAGACCTAGCTATTACCTGACTCTTCCCTCTTGGGTATGAGTGGAGAACAGAAGTGATTGCAGAAAACAGTGGGGAACAGGGAATGGAGAGAGGGATGAGAAAACAAAACAAAACAAAAAAATCAATCACTGATTACCGAGTTATGCATCTGTTTTTATAGAACATGTCATCAATTATATATTTACCTATTAAACTCGGCTCATTGGCTGCTGAATATTTTTCTTAGAAATTGATGAGAGGTAGTCAGGTATGCTAATGGATGTGGCTGTCCAATCCCCTCAATCACACTGCATTATTTTAAAGTTTTGCACGATTGTCTTGAAGAAATGGCTTCACTCTTATCCCCACACATCCTCCCATAACTTACCAGAGGGCCACTTGTTTTGGTAACTCCTGGCAGCTCTTTTTCTTCCTTGGTGCCATCCAGCTGAGTAGCATGGTCACAAGAATCACTGGGCTAAGGAAAACAAACAAAAGTCATTTCTCTCCAATCACTGCAAACATGGCCACGTACTTCATTAGGCATTACAGCAGAGCTCATAGGCATATGTGTGGTTTATAAAACTACACAAAGACACACAGAGCTCATGGCTGCTTGTGTGTTGACACAGCACTTACCAATTCATCCACAATCATACGAAACACCCTGGACTATGATAGAATTTGTCTCAAAGCCAGACACATCTGGCTGGTTGCCTACATCCTCTTTTCTTCGAGTGTATGAATATTTTGATTTCACTCTACAGTGCTACATGTCCAGCTAAAGACTCGGTGTTACCTGTGATGATTACATAGAGCAGGAGAGTACTCTGGGACATGGACATGTTTCCTGGGGTGTCACACGTCCTATGGATACTCTGTATTCACCTCAATGCTGAGGAGAACAGAATGGAAAGATGAAAGTTAGCAGATTCGTGCTTGGCTGCCATGTCAGCATTGGCCTTTCAACCTTGAGCCTCTTCTGCAAAGGGTAAGCCTTTACCCTTGAAGGATGCAGCTGACTGATAAAAATATGCTGCTTAAAACTGGGCTCACAGAAAATATGTGATACTTGTCTTTCTGAGTCTGGTCTATTTCATATAACAGCACAATCTTCATCTTCCATCTGTTTCCTGGAAAGGACACAATTTTATGTCTTTATGGCTGAACAAAACCTCAATGTATATAGTAATAAAAAAAAATAAATAACTGGACTTACGTCTGCATTCCACAATGGTTTATATGTTCATGTCAAGGAGGTGAGTCTTTTTTTATTCAATTAAGAAATTGATATTAGACTGAGGACTTCATAAAGTCATAATACTGAGCCAAATACTTCATCCCCACCCACCGAATACTGGGAACTCTCCAGTTTTCATGATGTATGAAGTGTACTGGGAGCCAAGGCTTCTGTGTGTGAAGGACAGAGCCAAAGACTTCACACATAAGCTCTAAGACCTAGTGGTGTTTCTCATAAAGGCATCATATCAGTAAGATTCAACTACTATATTCTATGGTTGAATCAACTTTCTGAAACATTAAATGTACTAGACATCACAGAACTCATAAGCTGTTCTGTTGGATCTTAGGAACTGCCATTTTCATAAGCCTCCCCCAAAGCATATATAGTAGCTGAATAAGAAAAGTCCAAGTTTGTAAATGGAAACTCAGCTGAAGAGAAAGCACAGGGAACTCTGGTCAGGATGAAAAATGAACACACACACACACACACACACACACACACACACACACACACACACACACGTCACACCTGATCACTCAGTGATAAGACATTTTTATGAGAAGAAATCTAAGCTGGACAAGGTAGTCTGCAGAGGCAGGGGAATCTGGAGCTCAAGGCCATCCTTAGTGATATGGTGAGTTTGAGGCCAGCCTAGACTTTGGGAAACCCTGCCTCCAAAACAAAATAACAGAACCCAATAGCACCAGAATCATCACAGTGGTCCAACAACACTCAGAAATGGATAGAAATTCCCGGAAAACTAGTTGGTAATGTTACAGGCATCCTGAGCCTAAGAATAACATAACATCGCTTTCAAGCAAAAGAGAAATCCATAAAAATCAAACAAGCCCAGAGTGAAGAATAGAAAGGGCAACAAGACAACTCACAGGACAATTGACTGCAAAGAGGGTGGAGAGGCCACAAAATAACCCGGTGCCAGCCCTGAGGTACTAGGTGGAGAGGCCACAGAGTAACCCGGTGCCAGCCCTGAGGTACTGGGTGGAGAGGCCACAGAGTAACCCAGTGCCAGCTCTGAGGTACTGGATGGAGAGGCCACACAGTAACCCGGTGCCAGCCCTGCGGTACTGGGTGGAGAGGCCACACAGTAACCCGGTGCCAGCTCTGAGGTACTGGGTGGAGAGGCCACACAGTAACCCGGTGCCAGCCCTGAGGTACCAGCAGCAGTCTGAAGCTATGTGTCCTCTGAGAGGCACCCAAGTCAACTGTACTACTTTCCTTTGGTGGCTTTCTGGGCTCGGGGCAGCTGTCCCGGCTAAGGACCAAAGCAGACATCACTATCAGGTCACTCTAGAATTCTATGAGAAACATGAATGGGAGAATAAAAGCAAATTGGTAGTTTTATGTGGGACTGAATGAAATCCAATCACTTTCTCCCCCCTTTCAGCACAACTGTCCCATGGTTGGCTAACTCTCTCAGAGAGCATTTGTTGGAACTTAGTCCCCATTCGCAACAGGATCTAAGTGGCACCTCAAAAAGGTGCTCAGGACCGTGATGCTCTTATTCTGCAAGAGGGATTCCTCCTTTGAGAGTGGGCTCCTCATGAAAGGAGGGGTGTGTGCTCTCCTGCTTACTCTGTCTCACGTTTCATCTTCTACCACAGATGACGCAGCACAAAAGTCTACACCAGCTGCTGGTCTAGTCCTTCAGCTTCGTGGCCCCTCAACTTGTGTATGTTCCACCCTCCAAAGCCGGAAGAAATAAATCTCTATACGCATGGCCCAGGGTGTGGGCATTCCTTTATAACAATATAAAGTGGGCTAAGATTGGGTGCGAGTGCCCACATGCAAGTGTGCTACCAATGACCTTTCACTTGGGCACAAACCTTACTGTCCTACCCAGGACCCAGAGTCAGCCTTGATGCTAGAAAAGGCCTGTCAGGGAAAATATCTACGTAACAGAGAAACACAGCTGTCACTCAATTATAAGTCATTAATCTGATCTGTTAATAAATACAAACTGATCAAGGATCAGCCGTACTGGAGAAAATCAAAGAAAATATGCTCATCAGTTCTGACCAACAAAGACTGAGAGGGGAAAGTCAACAAGGATTTAGTAATTCCAGAGAGATTTGGAGGCCACTGTGACCCCACCTTTGGAGCCACCACCACAAATGAATAAACAGAAATCAGGAAAACTCGAGATATTCTTTTGAGTTAACAGTGTGACTGGTAAAGTTTAAAATCAACATGGGCAGGGAAAATCTTTTTTTTTTTTTTTTTTTAACAGAGCGACACTGGGTACATCAGTCACATTCCAGGGCAGGCCCCAGGCTCAGGAGTAGTCGGCCAACACAAGTCAGACTCCATGTTTTCAGTGACCTTTTCTTTTGTTTGTGTTTTTGTTTTTGAGAGAGAGAAAGAACATGAGTTAGGTAGGGGGAAAATCAGAGCAGAGTTGGGGGACAGCAAAGAATATGATAAAAATACGTATGAATTTCTCAAAGAATAAATAAAATAAAAACAAATCCATGGGTGTTATAATTAATCATTGCAAAGATTAGAATTAGGTAGCTACCAAATGACACAGATGTAATCTATTAGCATAAAAGACAATCTTAAAAAGGCACTGAAAATACAAGACAGAACTCAAGAAATACATAATATTGGCCCAAGCACAGAAAAGGAGAAATAATGAGAAGGTTCTGAATTGAAAGAAATCATCTTCAAAAACTCAAAGCTGATTACTGACAGAATGAGAACAATAGTTTAATATCCCAGTGATAAATATAAACCTCTGAAGCTTGTAGGAATATATAAATGAAAGGAAGACATAAATAATGGAATAAAATTCAGAGAGCCATAAAACTCCTCACCCGAAGTTGAGCCCAATCCACAAATTCCTGAAGGACATACATTCTAGCACTTTTCATAATCACTGACTTGTGAAGTATTTTTGTTTGTGTGTGCGCACACACGTGCAGGTTTGTGAGCAGGTGCACACACACATGCCAGACCATGTGCACAGGTGCCCACGAGAAGACCAGGGATCAACCTGGGTTACTGTTTCTCAGGAGTCATTCACCCTGTTTTTCCGAGACAGTGTCTCTCACAGGGACTTGGGGTGCACTGGTTAGGCTGGGGAGAAAGTCTGGCAAGCCGCAGGGATCCGCCCACCTCTGCCTTCCTAGCATTGGGACCAGAAGCTCATACCACCACGCCCACCTTCTTCTGTGTGTTCCGAGGATTGAACTGCGGTCCCCACGCTTGGAAGGCTAACACTGGCTGGGCCGTCTACTCAGCCTAGAGCTATAGTTTTTTGGACACGAACGATATTCTCACCGGGTATTGCTCAAAGGCTAAAAGGTACACTATGCTGACATTTATCATTTTGTAGTATGTGATCATGTATGGCAGTATTTTTATTATTGTGCTATCATGCCGGCTGTCGTCATCTGCCTCTGACAGAATGCTGCACACGGTCCTGACGTGAAATAGTACAACTCAGGGCTTTTGACTTAGGATGTCGTGGTGGTGATGTGCACTTGGTGTGCGCTGTACACGGACTGTTGAATTAGTGTCTCTTCCAGAGCTAGCTCAATGCAGTGTGATGAAGTCGGTTCCTCTTGGGATGGACAGGAGCAGAGCCACTGGATCACAAGAGGAGATGGTAGATACTAGGTGCTGTGCTGTGGGTAAACTGTGGCATCCCACAGGTCAGATACGTATTCTTTTGGTTTGATTTTTTACAACGCTGAGGATTACATCTAGGAAGTCACACATGCTAGACAGTGCTCTCCCACTGGGCAGCATCCTCTGCCCTTCACAGGCTTGTTGTGTGTGATAGGTTTACAGGCCTCGCTGTGGTTAATTTCAATTGTCAGTTTGATTGGATTTTGAAAATGTAGAGGAGACCGATAACACACACCCTTGGGTGTGTCTGTGAGGATGTTTCTTGAGACAATTACATTTTTGTAAGGTTCAGATCCGATTAATGGATTAATGGCTGGAAAATGTATAATATGAAGCCATTATTGGGAGGTGGGGCCTAGTTAAAGGAAATGGGCGACTAGTGAGTGTGTTCATTGGCTCATCCCTGTGTTCCTCTTCTCTCTGCTAAGAAGTGGAGAACAGCTTGCATCACATATTTTGACCACCAGGGTGCTCTGCTCAAGTGCATGGCACCAGGAGACCCTGGGCTGAGACTCTGAAGCCCCAGGTCACACTAATTTCTTCCTCCCTTTAGTTGATTCTGTCTAAGTATCTGGTAACTTGGAAAGAAAGGTAGTACGTCTGGAGGGAGCTGGACATCTGCTCTTCCAACTTATTGATAGAACTGGATGGCAGGTCTAGCGAAGACCAGAGTAAAACTTAAATGTTCTTTTCCACCTCAGTGAGAGCGTTCCTTCGTCTGACACCACACCTGTCCCTTTCTAGCCTTTAGAAGGCAGTAAGACAGTCATGGGTTTAAAACTGGAGCAAGGAGGGCCTGTGGCCAGAGAGTGGAAGGGTGTGGCTGGGCCTCCCATAGTCCTGCTTCAGTGCGATAGCCTGAGGGGGTTGGAGTATCCTGCAGCCACTAGATGACACTTGACCTGGAGCCACTTCATTACACTAAAGCTACATAGTAAAATAAATAAATGAATAAACAAACAAACAATAGCATCACTTAGCAGAGTCAGTGTAGAAGCAGCAGAAAGGGGGAAACAGAGAGTACTTGGGCTGACACACTCATCTCACAGACAGTCCATTCAATGGACAGTGGCTCTCTCCTCCGCACATGCTCCCCCACCCCTGCTACTGAGAAAAACTAATGTGCTTGGGAAAAGCAAAAAATGATTCAGGTGTCCTGGCTGGATGTGGGCTGTGTAAGACTCCCCTCACGGAGCTTGCCAATGCCTGCTGCCAACCTAACAGAAACCAGAAACCGGGAAGACTTACTGTAGGGAGGGGTTGACACTTCTGTGAGAAATATGATTAAATTGGGAAAAAAAAATTAGGGACAATTCTGCAAAACAGTACTGTTTCCAGTACCAGCTGATGGCACTTCCCTCCAGACCCTAGTTGGACACATGCAAACCACACAGCAGAACCCTCCACAGGACCAAGAGCCAGCCACGAGTTAGTGCCAGCCAGACAAGCTCTTATCAAATAGAGGCTCAATAACAATGTGTGCTACAGAACCTACCCACCACCATCACTGTCTTCAGAGGACCAAGTGAGGGTGGGGTGGGTCTAAGGCAAAAGAACCATCTGCCTGTATCAGAAAAGGGTACAGAGCAGAAAAGACAGACATAGAGTTGGTCAGGGCAAATTTTCTGAGCTATGAACCCAAGTACACCGGGTGTCCTCCCTCAGACCCTACCACAAAGCACGGCTTAAAGATGACTCCAGACTCATGCCAGAAGGCACAGATCATAAACTAAAGCTGTCAGTTGACACCGCTCCCTGGGTGGCTATAAACTCACACTCACCTTCTCTGAAATTGTACTAAGATAGATCAGATGCTGAACTGGGGGAGTAAGCTCGGTGCTGGAGTGTGTGTGACGTGTGAGACCCCGGCCTTAACCCAGGAGATACTGTAAGAGTACCTAATGTGGGTATCTGGGGACCCACTCCCCTCCTCCTGCGCAGAGTAACAGATTCTGGCCCCACGGTGGCATGTATGATGAAACAAGACTGCTTCCCACCCACGTGTGCCTCCTCAGGATATTTACACTTAGAAAACAACAGGAATGCTATAGGTCTAATAATGACACTTAAATTACTATTGGGTGATATGTGGAAGGCTACAAAAGATTTGCCTTGAAGAGCTTAGCCAAGAAAATCTAGCCAAGCCCTGACCCTCTCCCCACCCCCCAACCCCCAATTCCACGCCGCCCCACATACATTTTTGCACTTCAAGTTACAGCAGTGGTTATTTCTGCTGTGGAAAGCACAGGTAGAGCGGGTGTGAACATGCAGATTTAACTACTAGATTACTTCTTATTCCTTAGTTTGCGCCTCTCTCTCTCTTTTTTTCATTGTTTCAAAGTGAATAAGCATTTTCTCCCTAGTTTGCCTGATGGCCTTAAAAAAAAGGCCAATCCCTTTACCTTACCAATAGGCCATTTTTTTTCCTGGTGATAATTGACATCATTTCTTCATCCAGACTTGCATACTTTTTATAAAAATGAATTCATATACAACAAAAGTCATTTGGATACTAAGAAAAATTAAAGTGCACTTTAGCACAGAAATGACCTCTCAATTCAAACTGTGCAGTCAATCATGAGTTATGAGTTTTCTCTATGTATTCACACAGATGGAGGAAGACAGGTATGGCTACGACTGCATATATACTCATTATTGCATTTAGCCTTTGTCCGTCAATATTGAGGTCAGATTAAATTCTAGGGATGAAAATGTGCGTTTTTCTTTGTAGATAACTATATTCCTATCCCTAGCCTGCTGTCCTCAGGAACAGTATCTTGATCCCCTAACTCCTCAGGGAGTTCTACGTCTAACTAAAAATAAAAACCCAGCATCTCAGGTTCCTTTGAAGCTAAGGATGATGTAGTTCTGAGCCATGAGGTAACTGGAACTCTCCCAAGAAGGATTTCCAGGAAAGTGAGCCTGGAATGATAGGGCCATTGATGCAGTTCCAGGAACTGCCATAACGTGGGGATGGTGCCTGCAGTGGCCAGTCTGACTTCTCAGAAAATTGCTGAGGGCTGGATGTGGATGACAAGGTAGGAATGCAAAAGGAAGCTGGGTTCCCGGCAAGGAAAAGGACCATCTACCTTCAGCTCTGCCTTAAAGGAGAAAAACTCCTATTAGTACAGCTCACCATTTCCTGTTCGTCTGTTCTGTGCAGTCAAGTGTGCACACAAATTATACGTAACACAGTACATAAAGCACACTGCATGACTATATCTGTAGAGCCAGTTGTCAGTTAGGTACACATTTAGTTAAATATCCATTGTGAAATTGAGCATGAATTAGATTGATTGTTTCACCAATTAAATGTGTTGTGAAGAGAATACTTACTCAAGTCTTCCAAACCCTAGAGCAATGCCTTTGGGTACAGACCATGTGTTAAACACCCTGAGCTTAGCACTTTTGACTTAGCATACCATGGCTAACACAAGATCCAAACGCTCTACTCCCTCACTATGGGACACCATTGGAAAACTAATTTACTGGCTATCTAGTGAGATCATAAAATGTATTTTGGCCCATAAAAATAGTTATTCCTCAGTCTGACTGACCATATTTTTCTGTTTCTAGCAAAGATTATATATTTCTTTGAAAATGAAGGGGGAAAAAAAGCACATTAATTTTTTCCAGGAACTAGTTAATCTGTAGGAGAAAATTCGATCAAGAGAACAAAATGCACACACTCCTGTCTCCCTCCCCTACCCATCAAACTAAGCCTCAGAAGATACAGCATCGTTTAAAAGGCTTAGCTCTGGAAGGCACTCAACATTTCATTAGCAGAAAAGAAGGTAGAGGAAGCTCCTGGAAGATTAAAACTCAAAAATGGTTTGGTCAGCCTGGAAAAAGGCACAAAAGAAAACTGAGGAGTTAAATACTTAGGCCCCAACCCTCAAAAAATGGTTCAATAACGTCGAAAAATCCTCAGCCCGGAGAAAGGTCCAAGCGACAAATAGGCAGAAGTTAAACACTTAGCCCCAGGCTTCCACATCCAGAAAGAAATGAAAAAGTTGGGAACGCAAGCCAACTCACAACAGTGATAAAAAACTGAAACACATTGTTCTTGGTAAAAGGGCCAAGCCGAGTCTTTCCTTGACCGATTGCTGAAGGACAGCAAACTCCCTGTGCCACAGTGACCTTCACTGGAGTGTGGTGGCTGTTTGGATGAGGAAGTAGTGGTCATGGACACCAGGGCAGCTGAACTGTATCTTAGTTGGGGCTTTTTGGAAGATAAGGACAGGAGTAGGAAAAGGGATTTTGTTTTGCCTGTAAAGGAAATAGAGTTCTTGAGGAGTCTTGTCACTCGGGCATCAATTGTCACGTGTCTCAAAGCAAAATGTCACAGGTGACACACTTGTCCACCCACAGACCCCAAATCCTTTCCATAGCGGAGTTTGGGTAAGGAAGCGGGTCCATACAACTACATACGAAGCACACAGTCACTAACTACTAATCCCAAGCGATCAATCTAGTCTTCCACGAAGAAACACACATCAGCAGGCGGGGATGAAAAATCAATCTAGCAATAACAATGGGAAGAGGAAAACAATGACTCTAAAAATAAGTTCGCTACCCGGAAGGAAACCGCTCACAGAAAGGAGCAGGCGTTGGGAGGTTACGCTTGAGCTACTGTCTTCAGAGTGCTGGTTGGTTATTGCAGCCAAGAAACAAGAATGGGTGCATCTGAGCACGGAGAGCAGGGGTGGAATGCTTCCCTGGCATGTGCGAGCCCGGGGTTCAATCCCTGGACACAAAACCAACCCCACCAAAGGACAGATTACGATCATGAAAGAAAATCCAAAGGAAGGGAGAAGGGTCATAAACTAAGAAGTATTAAGTTCTGAAAATTAACCTAAGTACAAAGTCAACCGTGGCCAAATTACTGACATTCACAGATGGAGGTTCAAGGGATTTTTAAGAATGCAAAACACATACAAAAAAAAAAAAAAAAAAAAAAAAACAGACCAACCAACCAACAAACAAACAAAAATAAAACCCCTGGAAATGAAAAGGGAAGAATGAAGAGACAGCCAGATCAGTCCAATCCCAACAACCATGCGACAGGGGCCCAGGAGACCATGGGCCAGTGAGAGTTGTTTATAATCATTTAAATATGTGCTGGTGCTCAAGGTCTTCATTTAGTATCGGCACGGTGAATTTGGCAGAAAGGTCGAGCTGGTACAATTTCAAATCCCAAGAGTGAAAATGGAAATCAAAACACTTCTACTTTCATTCAATAAAGGAGCAGGGCTGAGCTGACGTAGGCACGACATCTTCCCAAGCACTACTCAGGGCAGCTGAGGGAAGAGTCCTCTGCAACTCTGAGGGAAGGGGAATTTAAGCTTGGAATTCTATGTGTAAAAAATTCAGGAAAACTAAATTGAAAACTAATTTGAGCATCTATTTTTTTCAAACCATTGGATTCGTATCATCACTCATTAAGGACATTGGTAAAATCATACATTTAAGATCAATCCCGAATCTTCTCATGAAACCGAGAGGTTAAGGGACAATAAGGCAGACGGCTTAGCAGGCGAAGGCACCTGATGCCAAGTCTGATGACTGGAATTCACACCCCCGGACCCACATGGTAGGAGAAAATTATGGAAGTTGAACTCTGACCTCCACAAGTACAGCACACTCTGGTACCCATGTGCAGACACACACACACACACACACACACACACACACACACACACACACACACACACGGGGGTGGTGGTGGTGGTATATAATTAAAAAGAAACTTACTAACAAAGTGGAATGGAAAATTGCAGGCAAATATTCAATCAATATTGGCAAATGATGCTAAAGAAAGATAATGAATGATAAGAGAGGGAAGCGGGAGAAAGGCCCAAAGGGAGAGACAGAAAAGAGGAAGGAGAGGATGAGGAGGAGAGGATGCAGAGTCAGCAGCAGAGGGAGGAAGGTAAAGAAACAAACCAGGACAGATATGGAGCAGGAGGAGACAGGAGAATTAGTGTTTACACTGTTAAGTTCAAAAAGGAAGTTTAAAAAGCCCCAGTGCATTCCTTACAAGGTATCAAGTTTCCTTATTCACAGAAGATGCTGTAATCTTTTAGGGAAAAGATCAGACCTTGTATAATGGGAAGGTATTTTTTCAAAGGCTAGGATTACGTGGTTTTGACGCGTCTGACAGGGAACTGCCTGGAGGTTTTAAGCAGCACTACTAGGCTTCTTGGCTTTTTTTTTTTTTTTTTTTTCTTGCCTGCAGCTACCCACCCCTTACCTTAGCCCTTATTCTACTCTGAAACTGAGCTGGAACTGAAGACGGAAGGCAAAGGCAGAGAGGAGGAGGGGTTCTGACGTCATTCTCTCTTAACGTTGTGTGCCGAGCTAGACCTAATGCCCTGCCCGGAAGCAGCAGTTCAGAGCTGATGGCACCCAAGAAAAACTCCACTCTCTGGTTTTCCCTCACAGTTTCAGTCCATCATGGAATGAAAGGCATTGTGGGACAGCTCAGCTGTGGTTGTCGGAACACACAACAGCGCCTGTTTAGCTCTTGGCAAACCAGGAACAAGTGGGTACAACCTTCAAAGGCCTGCCCCTAGTGACCAACTTCTACCACCCAGGCCCCACTTCCTAAAGGTCCCTCAGACCCCCAACAGACTCCTACCAGGGGGAGAATAAGTGGCCTATAGAAGGTGTTTCAGATACAGGATTCAGGACGAGTCTACAGACCCTTTCTATCTCACAGTTTGCTGGAGTAGAGCCCAAACTTCTGTCTGAAGTAGCTGGAAATAGATTTGGCAAAGAAAGCAGGTAGGCAAAGTTTTCAAGACTATTATAAGATGATTCTGGAAACAATAGAAAGGCAACCCAGGGAATTGAATCTATCAGGACAAACTTTTCATTGACAGGCATCTTTGCCAGGACATCTGCAGCTGAACTCCCGGCTTCAAGGTGCAGAAGCCATCTTTACTCAATTACTGCTAGAGAAAAAAAATAACCCTTCCATCCAGAAAGACAAGGACTTCAACTAAGTTGAAAATTCAAATGTCACAGAACTCCCAATGCATGGCAAGTTTATATCTTAACAGACAACATAACATTCTGCTGTTCGACACACAAGCTACAAGTCATATGTGACTGTTTAGATTTAGATCAATTAAGATTACACAAAATACCAAATTCAGTTAAACTGCTTGTTGCAAATGTGATAGAGGCTGTCATATTCGACAGAATAGAAACAGACGATTGCTATCATTCTAGAAAGTTCAGAAAGAACAGCATTATTCCTGGATATTATTATACAGATAAATATGTTCACTAGGTATATGCAAGTTCCCTGGCAACTACCCTTTATGATGATTATACCTAAGAAAGAAGATACGAACAACCTGAAAAGAATCCAATTGGAGATTACATCCGTGATCACTACCTGTGGTGGTTTGAATAAGAATGGCCCCCAGAGGCTCATATATTTGAATGCTTAGTCACCAGGGAGTGGCACCATTTGAGAAGGATGAGAAGGATTAGGAGGTGTGGCTTTGTTGAAGTAGGTGTGGCCTTGTTGGAGGAAGTGTGTAGCTGGGGGTAGGCTTTGAGGTTTCAAACCCCACACTAGACCCAGCATATCTCCCCAACTCTTGGCCTGCAGATCAGGATGTAACTCACATCTACTGCTCCAGGGCTATGCATTCGCCATGCTCCCAGCCGTGATGATAATGGACTACACCTCTGAAACTTTAAATAAGCCCTCAACTAAATGCTTTCTTTTATGAGAGTTGCTTTGGTCATGGTGTCCCTTCACTGCAACAGAAACCCTAACTAAGATACTACCAAACATCATTGATGTCTTAAATTGTGTCATGACTGACGCGACAACAGAACAGATGAGACACCTCAATCAGATTGATTGACTGACTTGCCCTCAGGCAGAATACTAAATTCCCTTGCAGTACCAAATTTCTTTTATCATGTGTACTCATCAACCCGGCATCCCATGAATCCTCTTTGGATAGCATCTGACAAGGGATCATGCACCCAGAAGTCATTCAATAAATATCTGTTTTAACAGGACACACCGTGACGCCGCTGTGAAATGGTTCAATAGAAGAAGGAAGAAGTCAAGCTGACATAGAAACAGGGGGAGGTGACTAATGGTGCCAGAGTGAAACTCTGGCCGCAGAACTACTAGGGACAAGGTTGCACTCAATCGGCCACTTCTCATAAGAACCATGATACTTAACTCTGTCTATTTTTAATCCTTTATTTAATTGGTTTGCATGTCTTCTAGTTTTTATCATATTAAATTTTCTGAACCTAAAGGCTACTCTTCACTTCCCTACCCCCATTTTAAACAACCCACTTGAACTTGCTTTACACGGCCTTGGGTAAGGCCCTAAGCCTCCCAACTCTAAAGGTTCACTCCTCTATCAAGGAAGTTGCAAATTCAACATAAAAAGATTGACCTTGATGTGCAGGGAAACGTAGCCATGGAGATGATGGCTGATTACTCCAGCCCAGTCTGGAGGATGCAGCCGTGCTCTTGGCTCTAGCGCCCTCTGAGAGTTAGGGTGGACCAGCCTTGTCTGAGATGTTTTCCCATCTCTGCCATACCCTCCCACCCTGAGATCAAAGCAAACTTTTCGGAACCACACTGGTTACGTACAGACGATTCGCTGACTCCGAAGACGTCTCTGACATCCCTGACAGGCTGCTTGTTCTTTTTCCTCAGCGTCTGGGTATACGTGTTGTATCTCTTTTTCACAGCAGCGGCTTGGGTCCGAGTCAACGTCGACAGGAGGGCTTTGCCATCCTCCTCTTCATTCCCGGAGACCAGAGTCGACAATCCCACATCTTGTAACCACTCTGCTTCCAGTTCTCCTTCTGGGAAAAAGCATGACCAGGGGGAGGTTAGGATCGCTCTAGACGATGAACGCAGCCACATCTCTGGACATACCAGACACTCAGAAGCATCAGGAAATGTACAGTTAACTTTCCACTGTTGCTTTGAGACAATGTCTTGAACTTAGGATCTTCCTGCCTCTACCTCCAAAATGCTGGGATTGCAGCATGTGCTACCATGGCCCGCTAAGATGATCTTTTCTTCTGCAGTGATTATGAAAGAATAAGTGAAAAGTTTGTACTCTTTTTTTTTTTCATAAGTAAAATCCTAAAATGCTGCCTAGTAGAGCAAGGTTACCTGGCAACTATGAAAGGCAGTTTTCCGCCGGGCGGTGGTGGTGCACACCTTTAATCCCAGCACTTTGGAGGCAGAGGCAGGTGGATCTTTGTGAGTTCGAGGCCAGCCTGGTCTACAGAGCGAGATCCAGGAAAGGCGCAAAGCTATACAGAGAAACCCTGTCTCGAAAAATCCAAAAAAAAAAAAAAAAAAAAAAAAAAAAGGCAGTTTTCCTTGTTAGAAGATTAAAGACTAGCCGTGTTGGAACCTCCAATTCCAAAAATTAATTAATTAATTAATTAATTTTAAGAAATGGACATTTTGATTAAAACCGTAACAGAGAAAGCATGGTTTACTAGGACACAAACAATTCCTCAGTCACTCAAATGCAGCTTCAAACTCACCACCTCGTAGCTGACTGACATCGGTAAATGTTGTCTCTAGTCCTCAATTTCCCCTCAGCAAATGAGCACCATGCATTTCCCTTCCCTGATGCTGCTCCAGCACCTATTCTGAACACAGGATCAACTTTCTCCTATCAGGAGCGGGGCTCAGTCACCACTGACAGAGTTTCAGTTTTCTTTGCCTTCCCACCGCCGCTGGAGTGTGGTTCTTACACCATCTTCTGTTGACCACGTGGTGCAGGATGGCTAGAGGCAACCTACTGTCCTCACAGATCGTACAGACACTGCTGCTGGACCCACCTCTGTCAGACCCTCACTCCAGGAAGTGGAAGCTGGCTTGCTCTAAACCTATTCATTTGAATCCTGGACTCCGGGTTGGGTGTTGTCCCACGGGTACCATAATCCCTCTCTCTAAATTCCTATCTACCGGTTGAGTATAAGGGTCCTAGATGTCATCTCCTCTGGAATTCTCCCCAGGACATATCGGTAATAAGTTATTTCTATTAATCCATGTATTTGTGATATTGCTGTCTCCGTGCATCCCCTGACCAACACACTGGACATAGGTCAATCTAGCGCACAAAGGAATCAGCTGATAGAAACAAGTATTTATGTTATTTGCTGTGGACACTTAGCCATCAAGCCACCCAAAGATGAAGAAGGACCCTGTGAAGAGCACACCAAAGACATCCACACCCACCTCCCCTGGAGCTCCATCAGGGCAGGGCCACCCTGTATAGCCACCATGCAGAGGGAGAACACAGTGCCCAGTTAGAAGCATGCACCGCAATCGGGATAGCAGTGAAAACTTTATACAGCCAAGAGGATACTTTTTTTGAGAAATTAACTATGAATTCAGCAAAGAACCAGGAATAAAATATTTAATAGCTGTTCATTTTCCTGATACTATGAACATGTGACAATCTGTCTATTTTTCAGAAGGCACTTCAAAACCCGAGGTTCATCTGTGAGCATTAATTACCACTGTAAACAAAATGGATGAAAGTTAAAGGGATTCAGAGTAACGTATCCTGTGCAGAAAATCCAGTGCACACGCTTCTCTGGGAACTATGCTAAACAGGCTTATCAGGAACGAGGGCTGTTTGATGAGGAGATTAGACTGACGTGTAAACATGTTTCAAAGCCTCAGCCGAAGAGTCCTGAACTCTGCTTACACTGTTGCATCATCCGTATATAAACAGACATGCGGAATGTGCTTTCGGAGTCCCATTGCCAACTTGGCGAAAATATTTACTGCTGTGCTTTTCTTACTTGGTTGCTCTGTAAACCGTCCCTTTAATAAAAATCAAAGGTGAGTTAATAACATCCACTTCGATGTTAAATGATAATACTTGGACTAGAGGGAGGTCAAACCTGGAATGACCTGGAAGGGCTTCTTTTACTTAAGCCTTAGGTAAAACTATCATGTCTCAAGATGAAGTCGGAAATGTAAATGAACATTAACATTTTAAAAGATGGATTGTCTTTTTCTCCACTTCTGTAAGGAATAATGAAGGAATAGCAGAAAGGGAGAACAGAGCTAATGTAAGTCATGGGAACTGATGGTTTGAAGCCCAGGACCTTTCCCTAGGGCAAAACATAGCTAGAATGTTTTTCTAGGTGAGGAGCGTCCACAGCAGACACCAGTGTGATTCATGTTTGCTGAATTAAGAAGAATGAAGTCTCATGGCCTCTTCCAGTTGTCACATGTACAGTTTCAATCCAGCATACCAGACCCATGTATCCAACTGCCTACTCAGTACCAATGTTATATTCAACATGTTCAAGCCTGAGTTCATAGTCTTCATCCCCTACCCTGGTCCTCTGTTACTCTTGCACATTACAATATGCGAAGCCCACCACCAACTAATGAGGCAAAGAAGTCGCCCAGGAGTATCAACTCCAAAACACTGCCAAGACTTTTTTATACTATTTCCTTATCACATCTTAAAATCCTCCAAATTCCTTTGTTCATTTTATTTTGTATAGTTAATGTAGGGTCACACTCTGTAGTCTAGGCTAACCTTGAACTAGCCATCCTCCTGTCTCAGCCTTTTGAGTACTGCATTACAGGAATGCACTACGGATACCCCAGCTTCCTGTGCCTCCCTTTATCTGTTCTACCACAGCCTTTGTCAAAGCCACCACCATCTCTCACCTTGACTTCCACAACAGACTCCCAACAGCTCTTCCTAGACTCTCCAGGCCCCTCCAAACCATTTTCCACAGTGTCACTAAATCAGTCCTTGTAAATGCAAATATAAACATCTTTCCCCGGCTTTAAGGTGTTCTGTAAGATGTATTTACACAATGTCTCCCTCCCCTGTTCCCCCATAATACCAGGCTACTGTGGGGTCCTCGGAAGCGCTGTGTCACATCTGGACACAGATGATTGTTGGCTCTGTCATTACTGGCCATCTTCCAGACCTCAGCTTCTCTCTCAAGGAAGTCTTTCTCCCGAACTCAGGAGACAAGGTCATGCCTTAATGTTATCAGCCTCAATTCTACTACTTCTTTTCCCTTCAAGTAATTTCCCCTCAAGTAGGTCTTGATCTCATTTCACTACGCTCCTCCTCCTCTTTTGTTAGTTCAAGTCCATGAGAAAAGGAACGCTTCCAGCTTCTACTTGTAACCCTAATGGACCTTATGGAGCACCTCGCTGAGGGAAGGTACACCCACTTGTTGAATTAATTAGTTGATTGATTAAGCTTCAAATGAAAAATATAATTATGGATGCTGTGTTATTGAGTCATAAAATTGAAGAATATCGAACACTAACTTTTAAAAACAAGCCCACCTATCTTGTGCCGCATGTCACACCGGAAGTCTGACTCCTCAGCAAGCGTGCTGGAGACACACATTAAAACAGGAGTCCAACCTTCCATGGGAGTCAGTGTAACTCTTAGCAAAACAGCACTATGTTATGAGCTCTAAATAAAACACATGAAATCATTGTATAGAGATATCAGAGAAGAACCAAACAAGGGCAGGAACTGGAGGGGAATAAAAACCCCAAATTTCGATTGGGATAATGTACTAGTGTGATTTGAATTTACACTGCTTTTCAGCTCAGGCTCTTTTTCAAGCCCTGCAATACTAGAAAACGAATTTAGGAAGTGAAGGGGATATGAGGTCAAGTTTAAAACAACAACTGTATTTCTCTATACCGGAAGCAAAACGATGAGGGAGGCCCAATGAAAGAATCTCATTAAGAATATGAAGATGAGCCGGGCGGTGGTGGCGCACGCCTTTAATCCCAGCACTCGGGAGGCAGAGCCAGGCGGATCTCTGTGAGTTCGAGGCCAGTCTGGGCTACCAAGTGAGTTCCAGCAGAGGCGCAAAGCTACACAGAGAAACCCTGTCTCGAAAAACCAAAAAAAAAAAAAAAAAAAAAAAGAATATGAAGATGAGCTGGGGAGATGGCTCAGTGGTTAGGAGCACTTGCTGCTCTCCCAGAGGACCTGGGTTAGGTTCCCAGCACCTACATGGTGGCTTTCACAACCACCTCTAACAGCAGTTTTAGACGATTCCACAACCTTTTTGGCCTGACAGGCACCAGCCACACATGTAGTTCACACACATACATGGAGGTAAGCACTTACACACATAAAATAAAAATAAATAAATCTTTTTTAAAAAAGAATATGAATAGTTAAGTCATAGAAACTTTTGCGAGGCATGCATCACACACATACCTTGAATGCATTAATAATTCCTACAAGGCAAGTATAAAAGGATAATGTTTTTAAATACATGAAAGCTTTCACAAAGTGCAAGAACAGACATTAAACACAGGGAACACACGGCACCATTAGCAATTAGTGCCATGAAATCAGGACTCTCGTAAGATACTTCCGAAACATCTCTAGAATCACTCCTATTAAGAAAATTGATAATATCAAACTTTGCAAAGATGTCGGGGGAAAAAAGGAACTCTGTCTTAACCTGCAGGGGAGGGTGTAAAATGGTACAAATACTTCAGAAAAATCCTGGCAGTTTCTTATAGTTAAACACATTTAATAAAAATTCATGTATCTGAGAGAAATAAAACGTATGCCCACAAATAATTTCTACAAGATTTCTCAAGTCATTCATTTTTTTTTTTAAAGTGCTTCAACGGTAAACAAAGAAAATCCACAATGCCATTAGCAGGTCAGGAAAACATGATGTATCCATTCGGCGGACTATACTGCGAAGAGTTGACCTACCCCGCATTGTCTGCTAAAGCTATAACTCTCAGCACAGTGAGTGGCGCCTTGTCAGGAAATGGCATTTACGGATAAACTATGGGTTGAATGTTTTCATTAAAACGTGTATATCATAAAATGGTTCAATTTCAATTTACACGCTGTACTTCAAGAAAGATGAAAATTAAAGACAAAAGGAAAGACAGCTTCTAACACACACACACACATATAAAATCGGAGTTGCGGGCAGGGATGGAGCTCAGGGCCAGAGCACTTGCGCTGCCGTGTGCTCCATCCAAAGCATGGCAAAGCAAAAGCCCAAACAAATCCCTAGCCAAACCAAATTACAGGAAGGCCATAGTGGAATAGAGTGAGCCCTTAATTCCTTAGAGCTGGCACCTGTGAAAAAGAGAAGGCCGCACATGCAAACACCTGGAGCCGTCTGAGGCCGAGAACGGCACAGCGTGATGCCTACGAGCCAAGGGCACCAATGACTGCCAGCGTCAATGCAGACCAGGAAGGCAGCAGACCAGGAAGGCAGCAGCAACAGGGTTCTCCTAACCGTGTCAGACAGCCAGAGAGCAAGACCTTACTGATTTTCAATTTCTACCTTCCCAAACTGTGAAGAATACATTTATGTTGTTAAAAAAAAAAACCATCCACTTATGTGGTACCTTGTTAAATGCATCCCTAGAAACAAATGCCAACTACCCAAACCAAAAAGCAATGAACTACTGAGCTAAATCTCATAAAGACTGGACACAGTGACATAAACCCTATGACACACAAACATGGGAACGTGGCTCCTTTGGCCCTAGACGGTGTCATTGGGAGAGGTATGATGAATAAGGATGAAACAGGAAGTCTTCTGGTTGAATGAAATGCTCCCCCTTCCCATCTCTCTTCGAGATAAGGTCTTACTACACAGCCCAGGTTGGTCTCAAACTAGTGATCCTCCTGCCTCAGCCTCCTGAGTGCTGGGACTATAGACATGATGTATAGACCTGACAAAATGAATCTTGATCCAGGCGGGGTTAGAGGAGTGCATGCCTTTGCCCTCATCAAAGGCCACTGAGTCGTGCACTTAAGATCTTTACATCTTTACAATTACTTTCAATGTGACACCCGCAAATAAATATTAACTTTAGTTAGTAAACCTGCATTTTGTAGCAGTTGAGGCTAGCAGAAAATATTTTCCACATCCCTTGGGCTTCAACACATGGTAAATGTGTGGAGGAAGAGTCTGGTTTCTCATCATGTTAGGGAGTTACTTATAAGGAGAGAATACCAGCAAACCCTGAGGCCTCAGACTTGGAAGTTACTGGGCTGCTAGCAAAAAAAAGAAAAAAGAAAAAAGCAGGAATATGGGGCAAGAGGCATTCTCCTCCAAGTGTCTGCCTGAAAAGGCAAAATGGAAGGAAACAGGAGAAACAGGAATAAGCACACACTTTGCTGCCGGAGGCCCGTTCCTAGAATGGATGCTTATGAACTACATGTGAGGTGCTCCTTGTTTGTGTGGTATGGGATTCTAATTGAATACTTAGAAATGATCCTGTCTTGGTGTTGGGTAGGGTAGGACTAAGAGAGGAGAATAAAGGATGAGAAGGCTTTCCAAGCTGGTAGCTGTCTTAAGGTGAACTGCTGATTAATGAAAACATTCCTGGACATTTTATACATCCATGAGGTCAAGCGAGGCAAGAAGCGTTGGACTGTGCTTTCCAGCCGGGATCCTGATCTCTGAGAGCTAAGAACCATTACACTTTTTCCTCTGTTCGTTTGCTTGCTTTTGGCTTTGTCTCCACTCTCAATGATTAACACGATTTTTATTGTGGACTACCAGGCAGTCTAATATATTAATACCAACAAATGTTTCAAAGTAACTTTTCCCTCTAAAATTGTTAAGGCGAATCTCTCTCCTCCTACCCCCCCCCCCCCCCCCCCCCCGGCTCTTTCACTCTCTTAAATGTCAAGTACACAGATGTAAATGTCAACAGCCTCAGCATGCCCGGTCTGTCTGATGAAAAGGTGCCCACCCCAAGGGAACACCACCCACCAGCAGGGATACCTAAGGACTCTTGTCTGGATGACACTGAGGCCTGCCTCCCTCAGCGCTGGCAGCAGTTAACCCCACCTCCACTGATTATAGAATTGGTGGGCTGACTTCTCCAGTGACGGGAAACCCACAGGGCAAGTCCAGCCCCTTACCATCCACAGGCTTGACCTCGGTGGTGGGCGGCTGCTCCTCCTGCGCCCCCACGCTGCTCTCTTTGATACTCTCGATTTCCCGCCAGAACTCCTCCACTGAGGTGCTGCTGTCTACGGAGGCTTGAGAGTTGGATCGACTGAAAGCAGGAGGATGCAGGGACTCATTGGAGAGCATCCTGTTGATTCTTCGGCAGCGAGGAATGGATTTTCTGCGGAAAGAAGACCAGCTGGATGAAACCAGGTGTAAAGTCACCGAAAAATGGAATCTAGGTTGAGTCAACGGAGACCCGTTAGTGTCATCAGAGGGGCTTGACAGAATGAGCCCCATTGGGGGGACCACTTCTCCCCCCATACTTCACAATAATTCTGTATCACTATATGGACATTAGCAAGAATTTTACAAGTAATTATCACACATAAAATGGGAAATTACATCTGTCAGGAGGAATGTGGACAACTAAAGCTTGTTTCCATAGAGTGCCTTAAGCGATGGCAAAGAGGTAAAAAGTCAGCTGACGGTATCCATGAGCATCCTTCTTAAAGGAAAACAAGTAAGAGGTACGGAGTGCTGGTGAGGATGTGGGGAGACCAGAAGGTCTGTGTACAGCTGGTGGAAAATGTCAGCTGGTTCTGCCTCTCTGGGAATCAGTACTACAGTCCATCAGAAATATATATACATACATATATATATATATATATATATATATTGGTTTTTCGAGACAGGGTTTCTTTGTGTAGCTTTGGAGCCTGTCCTGGAACTCACTCTGTAGTCCATGCTGGCCTCAAACTCACAGAGATCCGCCTACCTCTGCCTCCCAAGTGCTGGGATTAAAGGCGTGTACCACCACCGTCCAGCAGAAATAATTTTTAAAAGATGTATTACCACATAATCCAGCAACTCCACTTCTGGGATACACCCCCAAGTAACTGAAAATGGATACTCAAAGAGACATCTATACCCTCATGCTCATAGCAGGTGGTCGTCAGTGGGCAAATGGATACGGGGTGGTAGTACATGGAGTGGTATTTCGCAGATGGTGGCTCAGTGGTAGAGCCCTTACCTAGCATGTGTGAGGCTCTGGGTTCAATGCCCATCAGTGGGGAGTATAATAGAAAGGGCATTTTGAAACATGCTTCAACATGGCTAGAACTTTGAGGCACTGTGTTAAGTGAAATGAGCCGGTCACAAAGGCACACAAAGGAAACCGTGTGATTCCACTTCTGTGAGGACTGAGTGTAGTCAAGGTCACGGAGACAGAAAGTGGTTGCCAGGAGATGGGGGTAGGCAGTTAGGGTCTCAGTTTTGCAATATGCAAAGAGATCCATGATGGCGATGGTTGCATATTAGCACAGTATTTAATGACACTGGGCTATACTTACAAATGCTTAAAATGGTAAGTGTCATAGCTATGCATTTTAAAGTTGTAAAATAAACAATATATTTATAATAATTTTATAAAACCAGCTGCAGAGATTATGAAGTTGTGAATAAAAGCTATGTGTAGCCTGTGGGCAAGAAGCCAGAGCTCAGAGACCCTTGGCAAAAATGGGGAGAAGCACATCCCCACTAAGTGTGAGTCTAATGGCTGAGGAGGGCAGTGGCTCCTCCCATGGCCACTCACTCCCAGGCAGCACCTCCAGGAACGTAAGAGAGCAGAAGCCAGGGTCAAGCCCTGCGTGGCTTCATGGGGTTGGCTGCACATATAAAACACCCAGAACATAAAAACAGTTGAAGGAAGCATGCTTTCAAAAGAGACACAGTAAGCTACAAAAATTTCAAAATGTGGTCACTCAAAGAGATTTTGGTGAATGACACAAAATAAACCTTTGACTTTTATAGTATGTAACTGACAAATTTCCTGAGAGCAAATTGTTTATCTGGAATACCCTAGTCCCCAACAATGCAGCCTGAATTTCTTTCTTTATTCAATAATATCCAATGTTCTTAATTGCTACAGTTTGGCTCTTAAATCATCCCTAAAAGCCCTTGTATTAATGGTCTGCACCTCAGCTGGGGTGCTAATGAGAGGTCATGGTGTCTTTAAAATAGAAGGTCTAGTCAGGGTTGTCACTGGGAGCAAACCTTTCAAAGAGAGATTGTCACCCTGCTCCCTTCTCACTCTTTGCTTCTTGGTCATCATGTGTGAACATCACACACACACACACACACACCCCACCGGAAAGGGTTAACCAGATACAGTGGTGTCCAACTCTGGGCTTTAGGGCTCCCAGGACAGCTACATTTGATAAGCAGGGGAACAGTGGACTATCATCAAACTCTGCCATGGCCTGTAGCATCAGTGAAGCTCATTGATACAGTCACATGAGATTATGCAAGAAAAGCAAGGCTACTGCTCTACAGCACAACCAAAAAATTCCATCTCTCCATCTTTTGTAGACTGGAGTCGCCATTGCGAGAAGATCCTGCACCTGTGTCCCTGACCTTTTCCTGAGGCCTGATCATACAGAGTTTAGTTCTGACATTTTGTTACTTTTTAAAACTCAAGACATTTTAGAAAAGGTATGAAATACTCACCTCTAAAAAATGCATTGTGCAATAAAAAAGAATTTTAGGCAGCCTTGTTTGATAAACTGTTGATAAGTTATTCTGTGAATTCCTTACTCTTGGGTAAGGCAGACCCGTGCGTGCAGCTGAGACTTACATGTGACCCACAGGCCATCAGGGAGGTCGGTGCTCCTCTTAAGGCTTCGGTGGTTGTGTTTTCCTTTTGTAACAAAACTAAATCTGAACACCACTAACAAATGTACAAGGTATTGGTAAATCAACACAGGTTTCTTGTAATGCCGAAACTATCACCATTATTCACAATCCACTGTCCTCCAAGTATCCTATTCAGAGAAAATCGTATAGCTATCCAGAAATTTGTATAATTGTGGATTCTATAGCCAAACTTCTTAAAAAAAAATACACTGTCATAGGAGGGTGGTCTGATGGACGTTCACAGAACAGCATGTATAGATCCTGGGTTTAATCCCTAGCACCAGACCGTGTGTGTGTGTGTGTGTGTGTGTGTGTGTGTGTGTGTGTGTGTGTGTGTGTGTGACTTACAAAATTACAGTTTTAACACAGACTAAGTTTTAAGAATTATAACAATATATTCTAAGAATAAATTTAAAACCAATAATTATATAAAACAAAATGGAGGTTCTTTCCTTATCTGAATTATATCAGTATCACTATATAAAACAATTCTCTAAAAATGTTTATTATTATTTATTTTACATGTGTGGGTATTTTTGCTTACATGCATGGTACCTGCAGAGACCAGATAAGGTAACTGGATCTAGGACTGGAGTTACAGATGGTTATGAGGCACCCTCTGGGTGCTGGAAATTGAACTTAGGTGCTCTGCAAGAGAAGCCAGTACTCTTAGCTACCAAGTCATGTCTTCAGCCCCCATAACAGTTCTTGTTTTCCTTACTCCAAAAATATGCCAGAGACATTTTTTTCTTTGCATGCCATGTCAATAACTGCAGGCAGTAGAAAAATTCACCTGCAATCTACGCAAATGTGCAAATGTACCCAAGAACTGAGAAAGTCTGAAATCACATACTCGGGGAAATAATAAACTCGGTTATAGTAGAGTTCCCTACCCATCCAAAAGACACAGTGGAATCTCAAGGAGAACCTTCCAGAAACTCTGCTAGCAGCAGGGACAACAGGTGCCTGACACTGGCCTTGAGCAGCTGACAAAGACAGGCATCCCAAGAATCCGTGAGCTGTAGTGAGCAGCTATTATTTTTGGCAAAGAAGTCAGACAGCACTTTGGGGACAAATGGCCTCAGAAGAGCTTCTGCGTTTACGGGAAGGGCTTCAGAGAGCTCATCTTCATCCCGAGGACAGAGCACAACCTCCCCTGCTGACACATTGTGCAATGCTCGTCCCCAGGCCCATTCAACAGTTAGATGAGGCGTGGTCTACAGCTTCATACCTCACCATATTAGGACAGAATCACGCTTAGGTTTCATCAGATGTTTGTATTTTTTTTTCCCCTTAGACCAAAACAATGCCAGGAAAACCTTATACAAAAAAACAGAATGCAATTGTGTCACACAAGCAACTTTAGCTAGGAGAACACTACTAGACTCGAAATAGATTTTAAGGGTACGTGAATAGCTAGATAGTCAACATTAAATTAAAACAGGAAAGCTTTTCCTTCTCCACACTTTGACCCGTTGTCTTTTGATCCACATCTGTGTGAACTGCCGGCAGCCACCACAGCCACAGAACGTCTGTCCATCCACTCCCCTTTGTCGTCAGCTGCAGCTGCACATGCCAGGCTGCCCTGCCTTTGAACTCCTGAGAATTCTCCTGCCTCTGCCTTCCAACTCATTGCAAGGTCACCGGGGTCACAGATGCACACCACTGCACTGGGTGGTATTTTTAATTTATTTTACTTTTTCTGTAGGACTCTATCAACTGTTAAGACTACTTAATGCTATCCCAAATTTCCCTCATGACATTCTTTGTTTTATACCCCAGCTTTCTCCATGCTTACTTAAGGAATTTTTCTTCCCTAGTACATTTTTTTCTTACTCCGGTCTAACCTGTTGTTAGGTCCATCCAACAACATGTTTCAGTTTACATTGTAGCTTTCACATCAAGATATCCCATTACCTTTTTTCTAAAGTTTCTATTTCTTTGTTGACATCACCCATAATTTCACCTTTTAATATCTGCCATCTTTTCATCTAATTTCATTAAAATGTTTACCATAATTTGAAAACTGTTCTCTCTTAATGCCAACCATCTGTATGCTGACACGCTGCTACCACAGATTGAAAACAGTTCTTGTGGAGTCATTCTTTCCTATCTGGAGACTTGTGGTTACGTGGTCAGCTGTCTTTAAACGCTCTCCGCTCTCCGGGAAGCTGGAGGAAGTGAGGCTTTACCCTAGAGAAGATCCTCTTCTCTCTGAGAGCTGGAGTGAGGGACAGATTCCTTCAGCCTCATCAAGGTTGTCTCAGACTGACGGCTGAGTTGAACTTTTCTTAGATTTAAACTTTTCTCTGGTTTCAAATACATGAGGGGGAAATTTGTGGGCACTCCAGGCCTCCCCTGCTCAGAGGGCTTTAGGGCTATAGCGCTCATATACGCACTCTCTCTCTCCCTCCCTCTCCCCTCGGTCCCTCCCTCCCCCCTCTACCACTCATCCTCCCTCCCCACTTCATCCCTCCTCCTCCCTTCCTCTCTTCCCTCCCTCCTCCCCTCTTGAGAGTCTGGCCCCAGCCTCTTCTGCTGCTGTGGTGTCAGCAAAATTACCCCCAGAGAGAACTGTCAGAGAAAATTACATCCACAGAGACTCCAATCTGTCGCCATAGGGCAGCCAGCCAGTCACAGCTTCCACGCTGTCTCCGGGTCCCAGTAGGGTCCCCTGACTTAAGGAGAGGTGACTTTCTGTCTAGTAGGGCACAGACTCCGGGGACACGTGACCAGGGAGGGCAGGGACCACCGGGCTCTGCTCACATAGGTAGAGTGCTTCCTGTTTTGGAACTTGGCTCCCATTCCATGCTTTTGTAGCCACCGCTCTCCAGTGCAGTCTCTAAAAGTCAGGGTTTTTACATCCCTCCCCCTTAGCAGTTACCGTGGAAATTATAGCCCGTCTCTTTCGTCTGCATCCCGAACGGAGCACACTGTAAACCTGTCGGGTTTTGAGACAGGTTGTGCTGGGACCGGGGAGATGCCGCCGTCAGTCAAAAGTGTTCGGCAAGTAGACAGGAGGACCAGCGTACCGTGGAGAGAACCCCGGTGAAGAGAGCTGACTGCAGTGGTCCACACCAGTGCCGTGCTGGGAGGCAGCCACAGGCAGATTCCAGGGCTCACTGGCCAGGCAGCCTAAGCCATTTGATGAGTTCTAAGCCAGTAAGAAGATTCCAGCCTCTAACAAAGAAAAAAGGGTGGACAGGTGGATGGCACCGGAGGGATGTCACGGCCAAGGTTGTCCTTGGACTACCACACAAAGCACACACATGCACGCAAACACCTACACACATGTGTACCTGTGCATGCATGAACACACATACAGGTTACATTTTCTATGCATGGTGTGCTACATTGTTTTAACCAACTCCAAATTCACTTGGAGAGCAAAGTGTAAAAAAAAAAAAAAAGACTTTATAAAGTATTTTTGCTATATAATATTTTGTGAGCCTTTATGTTCTCTCATTTTTTTTAGCAGATCTTTCCACATGATGATTTACTCTCACACACAACCTCATTTGATCTTTATGTCAGCCCCCTGAAGCCATCAATGCCAGGATTACACATCTCATTGCTCGAAGAGGGTGTCACACAGAGCCATGTGTGATACAGAAATGTCTGCTGTCGTTATTATAATGAATATGAATTCTTCATGACTTCATGGCCAGCAAGATCTTTCCTCAGTTTCAAGACTCACCTCCCATCACTCCTGTCCGGCACTGACACCAGACGTGCTAATGTTTTTTACCTTCTCTGGAAAGCTATGCTTTCTCTTCCCAGAGGACACATGCTCTCTTAGCTCCCTTCCACCTGAAACACTGTCCTGAAGAGGCATGCCTGTGTTACCTCCACAGTGTCTGGCACACTGTAGAGACTCAGAAATACTTGAAGAGTAGATGAGTAGTGACGATGGAGCCGGGGATCAGCCCAGACCTTTGATCTTCCTCAAAGCAAACTTTCTTAACTCCTGAAGTCCCTTGAGATCACTGTATAGCCTCATGTGACAATACATATTTTTGTGTCAAAGGATGAACACCATACAGTGACTTAGAGGAGGATTCTAAAACCAGCTGGCCCAGTAACCGATTTGGGACCACTGTACCCTTACTTTCCCAATCTGTAAAACAGGGACATCAACCACACAGTCTCTGTGGCCTTGTTGTCAGGATTAAGTCAAGTTAGGGCAAAGATTAGGTGAGATGTCTGGCAAATAGTGAGCCCACATGGTGGTAATTATCATAATGTACTAATTTGCTAGGCTGCATGGAGCTAGATTTGAGTGCAGGCTACAGCCAGTGCTGAAATGTCACCATGCTCTAACAGATCACTAGGAATGCCTTTGTCAAAGCTTCTCAAACTTGAACTACCCAGACTGCATTTGTCAAAGCTGCTAAAACCTGAGTTTGTTCCCCAATTTTCTTATTGTAGACCTGGCCTTTTGCCCCAATTTTGGTCCAAATCGCATAAGAATAGTCTTCTCCTGGGACTAACTGAAATGTGCTGTTATTCTGGCACAGGGGCTACCCCTTTCTCTGCCACCCTCCTCCTTCTCTGGATGTGGACAAGAAGACCAGCGCTTTAGCAGCTGTCTCAGTAGCACTATGAGAGACAGCGTAGACATTTTAGTGACTGACACAGAGCCTCGGGAGCAACACCAGTTGTTGCTGATCCGTGGACTTCCAGAAATGTGATGGGGAGGGGAAAGACCCACTTATTTTTAAAATCGACTTTATTTTTGTTATTGTTATTTGTAGCCAGAATTCCTCCAACTTCTGTAATTGGAAAGTATACTTGACTAAGCCATTTGGGGGTAGGGCAAGATGAGATTCACTCCACCCCACTAAGGGAATGCCCAGGTAATAATAGCCTAGCTTCTAAGCAAAGAAGGTTCTAGCAGTGTTCCTGATGGAAGGGCTACCTAGCTGCTGGCCTTACTTTGGTCTGGGCTTATCCAGCAGAGCCCTGAGTCACAGCTCATCTCTAAGTGGACGAGAACCACCTGCTCCACATTGCCCTCAGACCAAGCAACTCCCAAGTTTTCAAAAGATGGAACCAGAACCACACATCTCCCCTTTGTACAATGCACAAATATGTTCCTCAGCTCACAGTGGAGATACACACACACACACACACACACACACACACACACACACACTTTTCAATAGCATCTTTTAGAAGCCCAGATTACCTCAAACAGGGCCAGAATGCTCATATTAGCCCACCATTGGGTAAGATCATCCAAAAGGAAAGGCATTTGCGACAAAATATTGACTTTCTCCTGTGATATATGGAATACTGTATTGAAAGCAAGAAATAGTACTGCCATGTGGGCATGCTTTCGTGCCTCCGTAGAGTAAGAACAAAGGCTTTGGTCAGCACCAGCTGCGCACCAACTAGGATGTGTTTCTTAAAACACTCTTAGTTTGGCCCGAAGTTGGGGGAATGGCTGCTACAGGCTACAAAGATGCCGAGGGAATACAGAGTAAAGATTCAACTTCACCAACACCGCACTCCATACAATCAAAAGTTACCTCTGCTTTAATTCCCTTGAACTTGGATAATTAAGAATGCTTTGAGATTTCAGGTAGCTTTGAAAACAAGGAGAGAGAAAAGGAGAAAGTTAACACTAAAAAGAAAGAGGGAAAAAAAGGAGGGGGGAAGGGAGGGAGGAAGGGAGGGAGGGAGGGAGGGAGGGAGGGAGTCAGGCAGGCAGGCAGGCAGGCAGGCAGGCAAGCAGGCCATTTCTACAACAAGCTACCGCTCGGCTGCTCTCAGCAAAGGACAGCGGGCAGAGATGGCCAATGGTTCTCCTCCCTGTTCGGTTAATTCATCTAAACCATGGCAGGATAAGATGCCTGCTTCACAGGTGAAGTAAATCATCAAATATGAACCCTTTACGTTCTGCCTACGTTCAAACTAACATGCAATTTATACGCTTGATGTCTATATTTGGTGAGGCTCAGTCAATCTCACAAGTGACTCTTATCACGTTATCCTCTAAGATAAATTAAAGCTATGTGTAGAGAATCATTTTGGTGACACCAATTCATTTTCTCCAAGACTACCTTTTTTTTTTTTTTAAATCCAACCAGGAGATGCTGGGGAAGAACCTATAAAAGAGAATGTGGGCATAAGAAAGAGTTCTCTCACCCTTTAATTCATTCCTCACTTTTAATGGTACTTGAGTCTTGGTCATTCATGTTTTCTGCTTCTGAAATTATATTGCACTTTGTAATCTAGATAAATACTTTTTAAAAGATCACCTTTTACTGCAAACGTTTACTTTTTACAATTTTTAGGTGTGTGTGTGTGTGTGTGTGTGTGTGTGTGTGTGTGTGTATGTGTGTGTGTGCATTTACCTGCCACATGTGTGCAGATGTGGATGAAAGCCAAAAGAGTGTGTTGATCCTGTGGAGATGGCATTACACGTGGCCCTCGTGAGTGCTGGGAACCAAACTTGGTCCTTCTAGACCAGTGGTTCTCAAACTTTGCGTTGTGACGCCTTTGGGGATCACAATCTCAGATCTCCTGCATATAAGATATTTACATTATGATTCATAACAGTAGTAAAATTACAATTATGAAGTAGCAACAAAAATAATTTTATGGTTGGGGGGTCACCACAACATAAGGAACTGTATTAAAGGATCATAGCATTAGGAAAAGTTGAGAACCACTGGACTAGATTATCAGTATGCACTGTAAGTTACATGTTTTCTCTATGGCTTAAACCAAACCACGGTGTATATTTTCATAATGTGCTTTTTGTGGGCTCTGGTGCTTTTGAAGTCATTCTGGCACCATGGAAGGGTTTACCTCAACTTTCAAGCTCCCTTCTGTCTGTCTGTCTGTCTGTCTGTCTGTGAGGTACTGTGATGTATTTGATAAGATGCAACCACTTTCAGAACGTGTGTGGTCCATACTTATAACCATTATCACCACCATTGATGCTCAATGAATGATGGAAAACATGCTTAGTTTACCCTTATTTCCCCCTTTCTGGGTGTCTGTTGACCTACTTCAGCTCTAGAAACTCACATGACAGGGCGGCATCACAAACAAGCTCACCAGAATCATCACGCAGGTTTTTGGCCCACCTTCTACATGGGCGCTCTTGTACAGATGGGACAACTAAACTCTGTGTCCATCTAGACAAACTTTCCCCGCGTGGGGATGGTCGTCCTCCTCCTGGAAACTCACCTACAACTCAGTTTCAAACTAGGGGATTTACAAGAGCACATTTATCCCCGGCCGGCACCAGTGAACTGGCCGTTAGGATGGCAACATCAACCTTTCTAGATGTTCCTCTTTCAGAGCGTCCTATACACCGATTACTCCATGATTGTTTTATTTCTGGCCTGTTCCCCGAGGCAATGACCACCTGTGTTCCATTTGCTTTCACTGGCCAATTTGGAGACGGCTGATCCCTGACACCCGTACAGCCTGAAACTGGAACACCACAGGCAGGATTTCTAATGAAACCGTGATCCTAGAACTAGACGGAGGAAAGGAAACTCGAGATGTTTTCATATGCCAGTACATTTTATAGATAAGGGAAAATAAGCCCTTGGCATGTAAGACACAAGTTCAAGGTTGCAGGGTTATGTTTTGAGAAATGACACCACACAGTGCTGTCCTGATGGTTCTATTTTTTCCCCTGGTGGCCTATTTCTTGAGCGGCTTGTATTCACCCTCGTCATTCATTTTCCAAAAGCATTACAGTTTGACATCTGCACATTAGGGATGGTCCCCTTTGCTCCCTTAATATGTGTCTGAAAAAACACATGACACAATAAAGTTATATTTTTAGCATAAAGTGATGAGAGTTATGTCCTTCATCAAAATATGTAATAAGAAGAAATCAGAGCTATATACTCAAACCTCGTAGTGGTTGAATGAGCAATGTCCCACAGAGGCTCAGGTATGTGAACGCTTGGTCCCCAAATGGTGGCACTGTTTGGGAAGGTTGGGGAACCTTTAGAAGGTGGAGCCTTGTTAGAGAAGGAAATAGTCACTGGAGGCTGATTGAGGTTCTATAGCCTCACCCTGCTTTTTGTTCCCTCTCTCTACTTTCTGTGTTCATATGAAATGATGAGATCAGTCTGCTCCACACCTGCGCCTTCCCACACCTGCGCCTCCCCACACCTGCGCCTCCCCACACCTGCGCCTCCCCACACCTGCGCCTCCCCACACCTGCGCCTTCACACACCTGCACCTCCCCACACCTGCGCCTTCACACACCTGCGCCTCCCCAAACCTGCGCCTCCCCACACCTGCGCCTCCCCACACCTGCGCCTCCCCACACCTGCGCCTCCACACACCTGCGCCTCCCCACACCTGCACCTTCACACACCTGCACCTTCACACACCTGCACCTTCACACACCTGCGCCTTCCCTGCTATGATGAACTGTATCTCCTCTGGAGCCGTGAGCCAAAACAACCCTTTCTTCTCTAAGTTGCTTTTGTCACAGTGTCTAATCACAGCCACAGAGAAGCAACTACACAGGGTCATATAAGATAAATACAATTCTAAACAAAGTTTTAAATAATTACTTAAAATTATTTTTAAATTATTAAGATTTTTATTAAAGAAAAACAAGCTTTGTCTCTGACATTATGAAAGTAATTGAATACTAGGGCAGAGTAACCCCCAGACAAGTAAGTTATCTATAAAACAGAGATAACACTGAAATGTTTAAAAACCATGTCTGTATACCTGATCTAAAAGGATCAGATTGGTGCTATTTCCTGCAAACATTCATGATGTGAACACTCTGATGTTAACGATGGCAGCAATATAACTGAGGGCCTGTGGAATCCACCCTCCTTCCACCCTCTCCAGTTCATTCAAAATATTGATGAGCACTGATGAATCTCACATATTTCTACAGCAAACCATGGCAGCATTTCTCATAATCGGTTCTCATAATGCCTCTTGGGGCAAGACAAAGAAAGCCACAGGCCAGCAGCACACTCAGCCCCTGTGGCTGATGTGGACTTTGTAAAGGAGGAGCTCTGAGTTTCATCAGAAGACAGTGGCGTAAATGATTTCATGCTAGCTGACGCTGGGCACACTGGGGCCTCTTGTCTCCAGAATCCCCGAGGCTCCTCCACACACCAGGATGGACAGCTTTGGTGGTTCAGTATCATCCGATTCCTGACAGTAGACAGGAAACTGTAAATCCCCAATCGATAGGTCACACATGGAGCACAGAGAGCTATTTCTTCCCTGCCACCTCTGTTGAAGCCTTTTCTTTCAGAGAGAAGTAACCCATCCCGGAAAACTTCGTTCCTCTACAGCTCCCTGTCCACAGATTTCTAGCCATGTCATCATCATTCTTTGCCACTGTCAAGAGTTCTTTACTAGAATCAATGACTTCTGAAGGGACTCTGCATAACCAATCCATTAAGCTCATATGCTTTTAAAAACATAAATGATTAAACATCTCATTGCATCTACTTTCAATTATATAACAGAATGGCTGCCATTTAATAGTTTGACTGTGATGAATGATCCAGAGATAATGCAGGCCTTGACATTTCTGCTTTCATTTTCCACTCTAACGCTGTCTTCAAAGCAAAACTTGCCTATATTTTCCTTAACAAAACATCTACCAGAGTTGTGTAGCATGAATCTTAAAAGTTCTTATTAATAAAAACAAACCTGGGAGCCAGATATTGGGGTGAACGCTGAAAGATCAGAGAAGCAGAACAAGCCACAGCCACCTCATCTTGCCAGTTCCTCAGCTGATCCTGTTTCCTCAGACTGGAAGCCTCTGAGTCCTCATCTGAATGGATCTCAGCTGAACTGCTGCTCAAAAGCCTAAAAGCTTAACCAGCTAAAAGCTTAACCAGCCTCTAGTTCCTGGTCCTCACACCTTATATACCTTTCTGCTTTCTGCCATCACTTCCTGGAATTAAAGGCTCTTGTTACCATGCCTGGCTGTTTAAAGTGTGGCCTTCAACTCAGAGATCCAGGTGATCTCGGCCTCTGGAATGCTAGGATTAAAGGCGTGTGTGCCACCATTTTCTGGCCTCTATATCTAGTGGCTGTTCTATTCTCTGACCCCAGATAAGTTTATTACGGTGCACAATATTTTGGGGAACACAATACCACCACAGAGTTGTAACAGGGAATCCTACCAGGACCCTTGCTTGCTCACACAGCATCTTTGCTGTTTGGGTTCTTGAAACAGGGTGGATCATTTTTTGAAGATTTTATTTATTTATGTATTTAGTTAGTGTGTGTGTGTGTGTGTGTGTGTGTGTGTGTGTGTGTGTGTGTGTGTGTGTGTATGCACTTATGGAGACCAGAAGAGGGCACTGGGTCCCTGGAGTAGTTAAAGGCCACTTTTCTCCCAGGGAAAATAAGATGTGGCCAAGGGAACGAGGATGAATCTCAGACCCCTTTGCCCTCTCAGCCAATAAGCAATCTGTACAGTGGTATACACAGACCCTGCATTCTACTAAATGACTCACAGAAACCAGAGGAGCAGCATGTGCTTATCATTAAAGCATTCAGGAGGCTGAGGCAGAAAGACAGCATGCTCAACCGCAGCCTAGACTCCATAGTGAGAATTCATCTTGATAAAACATAGCAATGACTGAACATTTCCATTCATTTTTATTACAGAATTCCAGCAAAATGTTTGTCTCTAGCAAATTTTTTAACATCACATTCATTTGTGTGTGTGGGGGTGGGGGAACAGTCATATTACTCATGTTCAGTAAATGTAGATACTAATTCATTGATTCAAAATTAATAGTCATTATCCTAGAGGCTTCAGAGATGGATTAGTGTACTGCTCTTGTAGAGGACCTAGGTCATGGTAGGTCACAAGCAATCACCTGTAAATTGAGCTCCAGGAGACCATACACCCCCTTCTGGCCTTTCACAGGCACCTGCACTCATATACAGTCATGCACACACATGGGTGGGCACATGAGTGCGCATGCGCGCGCGCGCACACACACACACACACACACACACACACACACACACACACAATTTAAAATGAAACTTACACATCTTATTACCCATACCAAAATGTAACTTTAAAAACACATACAAATAGAAAAGAATAGATGTTCAGTATTAAGAACTCAAGAAAAAGGGTAAATAAATGTTTGCAGACTCATATATACCCTTGTACCCTTGAGACACAGGGACCCTCGAGTTGGGTTCTCTTGTATTTGGAAACCTATTTGCACATACTCCATGGACACATAGCGGATGACATCAACATAGCAAACCCTAGGAAGTATCCACTGAAAAAGGGAGTCAGCTTTGGAAGGGAAGGTCAGCTAGGTCCATTTCCCCTCTGAGGAGCATCTGGGTGACAGTCATCAGTGACAGTGCTGGCTCGGTGATGGCTCCTCCCTTTCCCCTTCAGTCCCTTCTTCTCTCCTCTCCCAAATCAGTTCTTAACGGTGTTCAAGCCAGCAACATTTCAAAGGGCTTATCTAGTTAGCCAGCAAAATTTTGTTACAGTAACGGATGTTTTGTAGTCACCAGGCAGAAGCTGGGCCTGGGTGAAGCAGCAGGAAGACTCAGCATCTAGAGATGTCCTGAGATGTCGTGGACACTTGGACAGTGCCCCTGGACTGGAACTATTATGCTGTATTTGATCCAGCTGCCTCAAAACTCTACTCAAGTGGTTCATTTTATATATATATATTGCTCCAAACTTTCCTGGAGAACTTTCAGAACCCTTGAGTCCTACTCACTGAAAGTTCAATGCAGAAAATTGGAAGAGAACATGTGTTTTTACAGTCACTCATCCTCTACCTTTTCCAGTTCGCTCAGCACACTGCTTATCATCTGGTACATTCCTCGCCCCTCAGAGAAACGCTAGTGCCTTCTGCTATGTGTGAGTCACACCTGGAAAAACAGATCTGTCTCCTCTCACAAGAGGAGTTCTGCCTGGGATGAGAGCACTCTTCTGGCTACTTTCTGAATCTCCCTTACTTAATGAAGTGCTGTTGCCTCTCACTCACACTTGGACCTTCGACACAGGGCTCTCTCGGATGCCCATGGAGTTCACTGTAACCTGCGTGCTGGTACCTCCCACAAGCAGAAGAACAGCCCGGTGGCTCTGTCAGTCGCCCCATCACAACCAGGAACCACTTGGCAGCTTCAGGTTCCCAGACTCACTGTCATTCCTATGGGTGTTGCAAAGAGGCATCAAGACAATGGCACATTGTTCTTCAACCCCACACCCAAGAGAGGGGCCTGGCTGTCTTTGTTCCTGAGAACATTCCTGTGCTTGGGATTCTCCCTCCCACTCTCAGACGTAATTTAAGATTAATTTAGGGTGGTCTGTGCAAAAGGAAAGAATGTTTCACACTCATCCACATTCCTCTAAATGTGAGTGGATGGGAGAAATGTTTGTTTTTAATTTTAGATTTATTTCTTCTATGTGCATGAGTGGTTTGACTGTATGTACGTATGTATGTGTATCACATGCATTCTTGGTGCCTGTGGAGGTCACAAAAAGGAGTCAGATCCCTTGGACTGCAGTTAGGGATGGTTGAGAGCTAGCATCTAGGTAGTGGAAACTAAACCAGTGTTCTCTGCAAGAACAAACACTCTTAACCACTGAGTCATCTCTGCAGTTCCATGGATGGGAATTTGAAGACATTTCTATCAGTGAATTTAATGGTATTTCATGCAAGACAAAAAAATATATGTGAATTCTTTAAAATACATGCAAAGATCCAGGCTGAGCCATTCCCTCTTTGTGGCTCCAACTTTCCCAGCAAGCAACCAGACTCCGGCTTAATAGGAGAAAAGAGAAAAAAAAAAATTCTGCCAAGTCTCTAGTAGAGGATTTAATCTGTGGGTGACTTGTGAGACCAGAGGCAAAGAGAAGATAAAATGTTCCAGAAGAGATTACTGACTACAATATGGTGCTGATGGTTAACTTAACAAATATTTCTTGGGTGCTTACGAATGCTTATGAATCCTAGGTGCAAGTTTCCAGACATCGGACCGTGCCTGAGGTGCTGCAGAAACATCTGTGAGTGAAAGGGTCCGGGAACCCTGCTCTGTTATTTTAAAGGACAAACAGAACCAGAATAAGTCAAATGCAGATGGTCATGGGGGCACATGTGTATGTTTAAAAACGTGCAAGTGAGCTTGTGTTTCTAATCACAGAAGAGTCACAGGATTCAAGATAACCCTCTCAAACACAAGCTGGGAAGGACTAGAGGAGGCAAATGAAGGAAGCCGTCATTTCAAAACGTATCAGTTAATACGGGATACAATGGCAGGGAGCCAGCAAAGCTACAGGGAGCCTCCAGTGGGTGTGGCTTTCTGCTCCAATCACACTGACTGCCGTAAAGAGATGGGATCCAACACCCAGGACACACAGTGGGAACATGGAAGGTCACATCATCAGAAGTTATAAAAGATGAAGTCACATATATTATTAGTAGGGCATGATTTGCCTCAGCTAGAGTATGTTCTAAAATGTACCCACCCACATCCTTAAAAAAAAAAAAGCCTTAAGTAATTACCTGTGAATATGCAGCTGTACACTCTTTAAGGAAATACTACAAAACCCAGTCCTCAAACACATGAAATCCCTAGGTTTCAAAGCCCACTGACTAGACTGATACAGCAAGTAGAAAACTCAACCTACACCCAATGGGAAAGTGGTCAGTAGAAGAGACACAGGCATGGTGGAGTCAGCAGAAGTGTTATAAGAACTAAGTTAAAACGTCCCAGATACCCATGGATTTACAATACAGCATAAGCATTAATAAGGAACAAATCAGAAGTTATAAAAGATGAAGTTTATATTATATAAAAATATAATATGAAGTAGAACATTCACTGGGTATAATGAACAAAGATCAGTGAACCTGAAGACATATTAACAGAAACAACATAGAGAGAAGTACCCAGAAAAAACAGTGACAGAAGCCGACTGAAGAAGCCCTGTGACCAACAGGATGATGCTAGGTTGCTAGGTGGCCTAATACATGTGTTAATTTCTACCCCAGCTGGAGTGTCAGGATGATCTATATCTCTATTTCTCTCTCTCTCTCTCTCTCTCTCTCTCTCTCTCTCTCTCTCTCTCTCTCTCTCTCTCTCTCTCTCACACACACACACACACACACACACACACACACACACATACACACACACACACATATCACCACCACCACCACCACACTACAAACTCATAAAGTGATTCTTAAGCTACTGAATGTCAGGAAACTAAAAACAGTAAGCTCTCAGAGACAGGAAACACAAGAGAGCCCTGCAATGACCTCGGCTCAGCATGGAGAGAAAGCTGCCAGCTCATGGTACAGGAGCAGGGACCCCAGCTAAGCCTGCTGCTCGGCCTAAATTTATAATGGCACTAGGTGTCAGGAGAGTACTAAGTGCTCACGCCAAGGAGTTGGTGAGCAGAGACCCCCCCAGTCCAGCTCTGGAGATCTTCAGAGGGTCACCCCCACATGGAGTCTTCAGCTGAGAACAGTCAGCTTATCAGTAGAAAAGATCAAGGATTCATGGGACCTTGCCTGGAACAGTGCTCAAGAGGGCTATGCCAATAGTGAGGAAAGCTAATTAGTCTAAATGCTGCTTCTATCCAACAGGTCAGTTTTGCTGTGAGCCATAAAAGAACCCAATCACTTCCATGTGTCACAATAAACTCAAACATACTTAAAGAAAAATAAAAAATACCCAGCCCCAAACAAGACATATTTCACTTAGAAAATTGCCAGGCATGTAAAGAAGCAGGCTAATATGAGTCACAGTGAGGAGAAAATGCAATTCAAATAGACCCTAAAAATGTCACAGACTTCAGAATAGACAGGAACATTAAAATCAGTTATAACTTTATTCATATCTTAAGAAGCTAGAAGGAAGAATGGCATCATAAATATCCAAACAAAAAGTTGAAATCCCATACAAACCAAAGCCACAGACCCAGAAGTCCAATATACCAACACTCAAGAAACACGAAAAACGTGTGATGGTGCACACTTGCCACCCTCGCACAGTGGAGGGAGGCAGAGGCAGAAGAACGTTGATTTGAGGCCAGCCTGGGACAGAGGGCCACATCCTCTCAGAGAATCGAGGGAGGCAGCTGGAGAAGGAAGGGAGACAGGAGCCGTGCCACACAAGACAAACCATAACCAGCCACCACATTGTTTGGTCCAGTGACGAACAAGCCACAGCATCGGAGAAAAGCACAAAAACATCTGTACAAGGAAACAGAGAAAAGGATGCCAGCGGTCTTCTGTTAACAAACAATGGCATCCCAAAGACAATGGACTGCATTTCTTAAGCATTTAAAGAAACATAAAGATCAACCCAGTAGTATTTACACAGTGAGATAGCTTTAAAAAAAAATGACAAGGGAAATATACATTTTTATTAAAATATAAAACAGATAAAAGAGTACACAGCAACAGATTCTTCCTATAAAAATAGTAATGGAAATTCTTTAAGGGGAAGAAAAATGTGACTATACAGAGGTACACAGGGCAACTATGAGGTGAAAGAGAAATTGTTTTTCTTACTTAAACATCTTAAGGGCTGCTTGATCACTAAAAACAAGTAATAATGAAGGGTGGTAATAACAAGAAGGCCTGCAAGGGAGATAAGCATTCTATTCTGGGGTTTTTACGCGAATTTTTCCCATCACTTTAACATTGTAATCTACAGAGTCATGGTACAGACTTCTAGGGCTACAGTTTGTTTGTTTGCTTGTTGTTTGTTTTGAGGGAGGGTCTTACTATTTTTCCCAAGCTGCTTTCATACTACTGTACTCAAGTGATCCTTCTGCCTCAGCCTTCTGACTATCTGGGACTATACAGGCTTACCTATAGCAGCTAGCACAGAGCACAGTATTTGATGGACACAGTCAATGTTCATTGATCACATCAGAGTAGCTATCATAAGGACCACAGCGAACATTTGTATTTTTGTGTCGGGAGCATTCAACATCCCTTCTTCTAGCTTAGACACAGGTAGTCACCTCATTGTATTACAGGGCACTAGAACCTAATTCATCGATTTTACAGGTTTTTACATTAAAGTACAAAAATATTACAGACAACTTTATGGCAGGAAGTCCAATAATGTAGGCATAAATGATAAAGCTCAAACCTAGCAGAAGTAGGAGAAATGGGTAATCTAAAAAGCCCTCACCTAATGAAAGACTTTGTATTTGTATATAACGTCCTTTCTTCACAGAAAATTCCATATCCAGATGGCCTTGTTAGAGGATTCCAAAAAACATCTAAGGGAGAAACAATGCCAATTCCTCACAAACTTACAGAAAGGCCAAGAGTGGGAAACTCTTGTTATATGAGCCAGTGTTACTCAAGTTCCAAAACAAGAGGCATTACAAGGAAAGAAAATCCCAGACCCCTGCTCCCCATGAGTGAAGAAGAAAACACTCCATATAAGATTTGAGCAAGTCAAATCTAACAACTGTAACAAAACAACTCATCATCGCCAAATGTGGGCAATTCTGAGACAAAGGTGATTTAAATAATGTGATTCATTATATTAGTAAGTTAAAAAAATTTTTTTTAAATCAAGATTTTTTAACTAAGTGCCCCAGAAAGGTACTTAACAAAATGCAACACCTATCAAAACGACTCTTGGGCCAATTAAAAATAGAAGTGTTACAACCTGGATCTGTGAGTGAGTCGCAGCGTCTGGAAAAATGGCCCTGTTGTATCTAATGATGGAAAGATAAAATGCCTGCTCTCACCGCTTGCACTCAAGATGTACTAAAAATTCTAACCATGCAATTAGGCAAGAAAAAGAAAAGATATCCACATTGCAAATAAAAAGGCGAACTGTCTTCTTTTATGTGGGTATCACGACCCGGGTGTAGAAAACTCCTCTAAAACAAAAACAAGTAAAAAAAAAAAAAAAAACTAAAAAAAGAGCTTAGCAAAATGCAAAGATATGCTAGCAGTAACTAAAAAGCACTTGTATATCTGTGTTGACAGCGAGCAACCAGAAAACAGAATTTGAAAACCATACCATTTAAAACAGCCCCCAAAACGTAAGTTGTCTACGAGAAAGTCCAGAAAAATGGGCAAGCCTTGTATACTGACAACTACAAACACTACTGGGGAAGCTGAGGCCTAAGGATCTAGGGTTCTAGGCTAGCTAGCCTGGGCTACAGGGTGAGATCCTGTCAAAAACAAGAGCAAAACAAATAAACAAAAAACTACTAGAAATCAAAATCTTTGAGACTTCGAAAGCAAAGATTTCAAACACGTGGTAAGATAGAACATTCACCAAATGGATTTTAATATTTCTGTTCTTCTAAGGACACCAAGAAAAAGATAAAAAAAAAACTATAAATAAATAATCCCAAGATGAAAATGTGCTTGTGTCCAAATGCAGAAAGAACTCCCCAAGCTCAGCAATAATGACGGAGACTGAACTTTTATAGACAAGTTGTCAAAGAAAGAAACTGTCTAGAGTTTAGAGAGCAGAACATGATGGGTGGTGCAGCCTGAGAACCACGGTAAGTATCGCTTTTAAAATGACCGGTCGCTGCTGACCCATAGATTCAGAAGATATAGCTCACCTTAAATATTTGATTTTGAACTGCTTGAAATTAGAAAGACAGTAGAACAGTGATTTTCAGTCTGTGGGTCACAACCCTTTGGGGGTTGAATGACCCTTTCACAGGGGTCTCCTAAGGGGTCAGAAAACACAGATATTTACAATTCATAAGAGTAGCAAAATTACAGTTCTGACGTGCAATGAAATAGTTTCATAGCTGGGGGTCACAGCGTGAAGAAGGTTGAGAACCCCTGCTCTAGATTAATTTCAGCCTCCCTTGGTCTGGCTCAGGTTATAGGGCCAGATACAGTGAACCTAAAATTCTTCATCAATGAAAGATTTTTTTTTTAAAGACAAAGTCTCACTTTGTAGGCCCACTGACCTGGATGGATGACCCTACAACCTTCAATCTACCATGTGCAAACATTTCAGATGGGCACCACCATACCTAGAATATGAAAAATATGAAATACAAGCATGTGGCAGAATTGTAGTTGTATACAGAAATGCTTTCTAGAATGGATGTTGTAGTAAAGAAACATTTTCAGAAAATTATTCGATACATCTGCTAGTTTATCATTAGTCCCTGTATGTCTAAAACTTTGCATTTTGTTAAATAAAAAAAAAAGACCTATTTTCTTATCCTCTCCAAACTTAATCTTTTTCCTTTAAAGTTTCATGAAAAGAAAACAAGTTGTTTTGGAAAAGTTATCTGAAGTTGGTCCCTCTTCTCCAGCTTCCCTTCTCTCATAAGCCTCTGAAGTATAGAGATCTGTTCCAGGCAGGGCCAGCTCCAAAAAGATAAGCAAGCTATGCGGTTATGGAAGAACGGAAAAGCAAAAAGACTATGGAGGAGGTGGGGTGAGCACAGAAACCAGCACAGAAATCCCGAATCCTGCATGCATAGGAATTATCCACAAGAGGACTGCTGGGACCATTCTGACCTCAGATGACAGCTAGAAGGAAAAGCGGGTGGGTGGCTGGGAAGTCACACGGGAAGGAGAGCGCACAGGTTAGCGACTACATTCCCACAGCTATCTCAAACTGACAGGCGTCAACTCTAAAGCCCATCGCTGGGTTCTAGTATTTTCCTCTATTTCTGAGATCTTGCTTCAGGTGAGGTATGACTGACACCAAAGAATAAAGCAAGGCTCTCTTCCACACAGTACGACAGAGCTCAAAGTTGGCTACCCCTCACCATGGAAAGCCAGCCTACGTGGACACCCAGTGTTACAAACAGGTAGTGAGCAATTAAGCCCCTAATGTCCACTTACTCTTACTATTTTCTGTCCAGATCTACATCCATGTCCCTTGGATCCTGAGCTGCATCATCCTCCGAGATCAACCTGTCTTATCATCATGCTTAAGGTATGCAGCCCTCCGCAAGCCTGGCTCATTTTTTTCATTCTCTATCATCCTAGTTCAGCATGTGATCTGAGTATATGTCTGTGCATATGTGTATGATTGCATGCGTATTTTTACGTGAATGTTTATGTGTGTACCTTTGCATGTGTTCACTTACCTAGAGAGAAAAATGAGCTGTGATCCACTCTTGGATTTAGAAAGTCTTTAAACAAACAAAACACCCAGGAAAGTATCCAGTGGAAGTCCGTGAAGATAAAACTCTGGTAGTTCTGTGCATTTATCCAGAAATCCGTATGAAATTGTTTAGCCTCTCTTTATACACTGAAGGAAATTGCCAATTGAAAAACTTAAGTTGATTTCAGGGACTTGAGTTCTGCTACACAAAAGGGAAGCAAGGTCTGGAACAAAGATTTCAAATCCTTCGAGCAAATCTAAAGCATTCACAAGGAAATGTAAAAACCAGTGGAAATGTTCACATCCCAAGTCACAGGCAGTCCACAGTCCACCTAACCAAATGACTGAGGCTGACTTCTGTCCACGAGGACACATGGAGGGATGGGGGGACACGCCCCATTTTCCTGTTAGAGGCCAACGAGCCAATTTTACCAGTAACAATTTCTCTTAAGTTCTGAAACTGACAGAAACACACATCAAGGTTCACTGTAACTTACAGCTATGAAGGAAAAAAAAACAACATGGAGGTGTGTATGGCGCGGGGGGGTGGGGGTGGGGTGGGGGGTGGAGGGTGGCTAAACTGGCCAATCTGTAGAGAAAGTGGCTCTTCGTGCTCATTGAGTTCCTATAGGCAACCCAAACAAACTTGGCTGTACTGTAGACATAATCAATTAATCAATTCCCCAGGAGGTATCTGATTTACAACATCTGAAGCCAGGAAACCCACACCACTCTCATTTTCTTTTGTGTGTGTGTGTGTGTGTGTGTGTGTGTGTGTGTGTAGAGAGAGAGAGAGAGAAAGAGAATAAAGCACTATATATAAAGTCTGTCTATGGCCTTAGGAGCTGCTTTGGTCTGTAAGTGTAGTACTTCGGAGGTGGAGACGGGAAGATCCCTGGGGGTCACTGCCCAGAGAGTCGGAAGACAGCAGAGGTCAACCTCAGGCCTCCTGGCACATGCTCACATACAGAGACAGGCAGGCAGGCAGGCAGGCACGCACGCATGCACCCACAAATGCATGCAAACACGCATGCACGCACAGACACACACTTCCATCTATACTATGAATTTCCGAAAGTCTCGTGCTATTATTCTTAATCTGTGGGTCCCTCTGAATGAATAACAAGTCTCAATGGAATTTTCAGCATATTAGAAGCCACCACACACTCCTGGCTGATGACACCAGGCAGGCAGTGGGCTTGACCTTCTGTCTTTTAAATGTCACCGCAGTGAAATAGTTCACAATCCAGTCCAACTTAAAGTTCGGGGGAGAAGAGCAGGAAGACATTTTATTTTATATTTATTTATTTGTTTGTTTGTTTTTGGTTTTTTGAGACAGGGTTTATCTGTGTAGCTTTGGAGGCTGTCCTGGATCTTGCTCTGTAGACCAGGCTGGCCTCGAGCTCACGGAGATCCTCCTGCCTCTGCCTCCCGAGTGCTGGGATTAAAAGCATTTTAAAATCCCAGAAAGTTGAGTGCAGTTCTTTACTCCCTTCCAGTCAGAACATCAAAAGTCCCAAGATTATCTTCCTCCACACCACAAATCTGTCCCTTCCTCTTGAATATGTGAGAACAGAATGGAGAGAACAACAAACCGACGACCAGAGTGAGGTGCATGGAGGTAAGAAGGGCAGCTGTGGCAGACACTCATGACAACGGTTTAAAGAAACACCAGCCCCTTCAGCTGGGCGTGGTGGAGCAGCCTTTAATCCCAGCAGAAACAGAGGGAGCTCTGAGTTCCAGGCCAGCCTGGTCTACACAGAGAGCACTGGGACAGCCAGGGCTACATTGAGAGACTCTGTCCCAAGCAACAACTATAAAAACCTGGAGCAGAGATGTTCCTTGTTTTCCCTTACTGCAGGCAAAGCCAGATCCAGCCGACCCTGACACCCCCTCTTCACACTCAGTGTGGGCCACAGCAATGATGACCTAACGTGCCCCTCTTCACACTCAGTGTGGGCCACAGCAATGATGACCTAACGTGCCCCTCTTCACACTCAGTGTGGGCCACAGCAATGCTGACCTAACATGCCCCTCTTCACACTGAGTGTGGGCCACAGCAATGCTGACCTAACATGCCCCTCTTCACATTCAGTGTGGGCCACAGCAATGCTGACTTAACATACCCCTCTTCACACTCAGTGTGGGCCACAGCAATGACGACCTAACACACCCCTCTTCACACTCAGGTGTGGGCCACAGCAATGCTGATCTAACATGCCCCTCTTCATACTCAGGTGTGGGCCACAGCAATGCTGATCTAACACGCCCCTCTTCACACTCAGGTGTGGGCCACAGCAATGCTGATCTAACACACCCCTCTTCACACTCAGGTGTGGGCCACAGCAATGCTGATCTAACACACCCCTCTTCATACTCAGGTGTGGGCCACAGCAATGCTGATCTAACACACCCCTCTTCACACTCAGTGTGGACCACAGCAATGATGGGCCTCACAGTTTCAGCATTTTAGAGTTTTTCATTTACCATGTCTCATAAATATTTTAATTGGGGAGAAACAAAAGTCCAAGCCCCAGAAAGGGCTTTGGAAGAGAAATATGAAAAGTTTTCACACATAACAGAATCAATATATAGGCCCCTCAACCACCTGGGAAAGGGAAGGAAGGGGTTTCCTTCAAGGTCCCTGTTACCATGCTGTTTAGAAGGCAAGTTGGAGCCAGGTAGACATCAACAGGGACTGACGGGATTAGGGGAGGACTTCAGTCATCGTGAGTTGGCAACTGGAGGAAGTGAGTGTGATGCCCAGAGGAATGGCACCGTGCGCGAGCAGAATGAGTTAACCGAGAACAGTTCTGAAAAAGGGAGGGATGGGAGAAACTTCTGGAGACCCGGTGGAAGTGCACGACTCCAGCATTCTGGAGGTCATCCCACACCATCCTTTTCCCCTTATGCCTTGGGTGGTCAGAACGCCAGAGACAAAGAATTAGGGAGGAAGCTTTGAAGGAGTGACCTCACGCTTCTCCCTGAACTATCTCCCCACAGGGAGTGTTCTGGAATGCAGGGGGGAATTTTCTGCATGCTGCAACGAGAAGGATTTAACTAGCTGGGCCAGTGCTGTGGACAGTCTGCACAAGAAAGAACATCTCGATTTTCAAACTCCTGCTGGACTTAACTACAGGTGAAAACCTGTACAGAACTATTAAAACCCACAGCTTTACTAGGGTGTTTGTGCGCGCACGCGCGCGCGCGCGCGCGTGTGTGTGTGTGTGTGTGTGTGTGTGTGTGTGTGTGTGTGTGTGGTGTGTGTGGTATGTGTGTATGCATATATACAAATGTATATATGTGTGTTTGTGTGTGCGCGCGTGCATGCATAAGCATGTGCATGCTATTTATGCATGTGCATGCAAGTGAGTGTGAGTGCACACAGAGGCCAGAAGTGGATGGCGGGTGCCTTCTTCTACCCTTCATCTTAGTCTCACTGAAACTGGAGCATTCAGCCAGTCTAACCTGCTATGAAGCCCAGGCACCCTCCAGGGTCACCTCCCCAGTGCTAGCATTATAGGCATGTGACATCACAGCTGGGTTTGTATGTGGGTGCTGGGGATCTGAACTCAGGGCCTCAAGCTTGTGCAAGCCTTTCCTAACTGAGCCACCTCTTCGGTCCCTTGATTTTGGTTTTAGACATACTAAGTGTTTCGGTGTTGTTTTGTTTACTCAGAAGTTTCCAGCCGTGCAATCATAAGTAGAAAGACCACACTTTGGTCAAACTGTCACTGTCTGAGTTGTGGTTTCTACTGCTGTGATGAAACACCATGACCAAAGCAAGTTGGGGAGGAAAGGGTTTATTAGGCTTACACTTCCACATCACTGTTCATACTAAAGGAAATCAGGACAGGAACTCAAACAGGGCAGAGGCCATGGAGGGTGCTGCTTACTGACTTGCTCAGTCCTCAAGGTTGGATCTCTCAGTTAGTCTTCTCTATGTGCTGGAATCCTGAAGAAGGCTCTAATGACAGTGGAGTAGACTTAATACCAAGGAGAGGGCAAGCAGGCAAAGAGCAAAAGCTTCCTTCTTCCCTGTCCTTATCTAGGCTTCCAGCAGGTGTGGCCCAGATTAAAGGTGTGTCTTCCTCCCTCAAGATCCAGATCAAAGTGTGTGTTTTCTGTCCCGGCCCAGGCCAGTGTTGAGCTTCTGCCTCAACCTATCAAATGGGCCCTTGAAGTCGGGGAGTGAGGAATTAGGAAATGATAAATAGAAATATAAACATAGAAAGAGAGAAAAGATAAAGACACAGGATAGCTTCGGGAGGGCCCTGGGTCAATACCCAGCAGCCTTGAGTTTACTTCTAATGGGCTTTTTATATGCTAGCAAGGGGAGAGGCAAAAGACATCCTCCTTTTAAGATCAAAACACAACGTACAAACAAGTGTAGACCCTTCAAAACACCTGGTAACCACACCCCATGGTAAAGCCTCTTGTGATTAGACACTGAAATATAAGACATCTGGTAACCATGCCTTTGCACCCTATTATGCAGCCTTGGAGGGCAACATTAACTCTCTGACCTTGAGTCAAACCACAAGTTGGAATCTTTGTGGGCTCCCACAGTCTTCCTACCTGAAAGGTCCAGACTACAGGTGGATTTATTCACTTCAAACCAAGCAAGAAATCTCACAGGTGTGGCCTCCATTTCTGGATTGTAGTTCATTCCAGACATAGTCAAGTTGACAACTGAAACTAGTCATCACAGTCATCATTCTGGAAACTCAGATCATTGGCTCACAGGGGCCAGCTCACAGCTCACAAGGGCCATCTCCATTGTCAGTAGCCCCCTGCATGGTGATTTCTCACCTTAGAGTTTCCACCTGATTCCTTCAAACTGTCAATCAGTACCATCGCATCTCTGAGTTTATATACTGAAATACTCATCATGTAAAAACATTATTCTTTTGAGTTTTCCTTTGTATTACACAAGACTGTGCATAGATGATAATTTAGGAGGTTATGTAATACAAACTTTTTTTATTAACAAATTTTCTAGTCATTTTACATACCAACCACAGATCTCCTCCTGTAACACGAATTGTTAGACCGTCTTATTAATAAAAACAAACCCGGGAGCCAGGTATTGGAGTGAATTCTGAAAGGTCAGAGGAACAGAACCAGCGACAGCTAACCTTGCCTCACCAATTCCTCAGCTGATTTCATAATTGGAAGCCTCTGTGTTCTCATCTGAACGGATCTCAGCTGAACTGCTGCTCAAAAGCCTAAAAGCTTAACCAGCCTAGTTCCTGGTTTTCACACCTTACATACCTTTCTGCTTCCTGCCATCACTTCCTGGGATTAAAGGTGTGAGTCACCATGTCTAGCTGTTTCCAGTGTGGCTTTGAACTCATAGAGATCCGGATGGATCTCTGCCTCCAGAATGCTAGGATTAAAGGTGTGTGTGCCACCATTTTCTGGTCTCTATGTCTATCAAGTGGCTGTTCTGTTCTCTGACCCCAGATAAGTTTATTAAGGTGCACAATATATTGGGGGACACAATATATCACCACATCCTCCCTTCCTCCCCCCCCCCCATCCCAATGCAAACATTTCATTTGAGGATGTTATATAATCTATTCACTTCATTTCAGGGTGATGGAAGAGGGCACTGGGTCAGACAGTGCTGAGCACTGGCGGTACAGAGCACTCATTCTTTCTTAAGGAGCCTCTCATGAGGCTAACTCCTTCTCAATTTATCTCACCAGCTGCTCTGCACGCAGCACGGGAGTGTGGCATTTTCCAGAACTCTCATGCCTCACTTCTTACCCACATCTCATCTTTGACCTTCCAGGAGTCTCTGAGCACTGATTTGACAAACTGCTCTCCAATCTAGACCTCTCCTTCCGGGTCCCCTGCTTCCACAGCACGCTTTACTTGCCTACCGTGTGCTGCCTGGATTTGCAGAGTGTAGTGTTTCCAGCCCAGCAAGAGCACAGCAGAGCCCTTTCTGTGCAGAATCTGGGTTTGGTAGTTCTGTTTTCCTTCATTTGTGGGAATACCACCTCCCAAGTCTTCTGAACTAGAAAACCGGAGTCACTTCAGTCTAATTTATTATCTTTGATTCTCTTAAAGCAAATGTTTACCATGTCCATCCAAATTACCCCTCACTGTAACTCTTGCAAAAATCTAAAGCACACACTTGGTCATTTCCTGAACTGTAATACAGTAGTAAATAGTGTTATGTTCTTAATATCAAGTTGATTTAACTCATCAATTTTACTTGACTATCTAGCATGGGGGAATGACTGTAAATAATTGTCTATAAATTTATTAACTATAAAGTTATTTTTAAAACTTATATAAAAATAATAAAATAAAAAAAGCTTAGAAATAACCAATTAAGGGAATAATTTGGCATTTTTATTGTGCATGCATGTAAAAATGACATTATAGTCACTAAAGTTATACTAAAAGAAGAATCATTATTTCAAAGAGAAATGCTTTTCATAGTGTTAAATTAAAAACTGGGGACAGTGAAAATTGCCCAGTGGTTAGAGCACTTGGCACATAAGTATAAGGACTGGCGTTCAGATCTCCAAAATCCACATAATGCCAGGTTGGCATGGTGGTCACCTGTAATTCCAGCCTTGGAAGATGGAGACAGGGTTCCTAAAGGAAGCCACAGCAATGAGCTCTGAAACTCTACAAGAACATTAGCAAAGTCATGAGGATTCTAACAAAGTTACTGAAACACTAGCAAACCATAAAAACGCTAGCAAAGCCATGAGAAGGCTAGCAAAGCCACGAGAACACTAGGAAAGTCACAAGAACACTAGCAAAGCCACAAGAACACTAGCAAAGCCACAAGAACACTAGCAAAGCCACAAGAACACTAACAAAGTCACAAGAACACTAGCAAAGTCACAAGAACACTAGCAAAGCCATGAGAACACTAGCAAAGCCACAAGAACACTAGGAAAGCCATGAGAATACTAGCAAAGTCACAAGAACACTAGCAAAGCCAGGAGAATGCTAGCAGAGCCATGAGGACACTAGCAGAGCCATGAGGACACTACCAAAGCTACAAGAACACTAGCAGAGCCACAAGAACACTAGCAAAGCAATGAGAGCACTAGCAAAGCCACAAGAAAGCTAGCCGGCACCTGAAATTCATCTCTGCCCCAAAGCCAGGATGAACTGAAGCCATGCAACAGTTTCCGAGTGACAAAACCCAGAAAGAACCAGAACTCCAGAACATAAGCAGAACTCCTCAAACCAGCTCAAGTGGAATGACAGGGACGCTGAGCAGCCATGGGCAACTACCATTAGAGATGATGAGTCTTATACTAAGAAACACGTGCCTATCTACTTAAAATACAGAAGTCATTCAGAATCATGCCAAATATTCTTAATAAGCAATTATAATTTGGGCATGGGATTCGGTGAGAGAGAGCTCTTGGTTGACATGAATGAGACTTTGAGTTTGATTCCCAACATTGAAGGAAATATATTAGGACCTTGGTTAAAACTGTTTTTGAATAGTCAAACAAAAGGCCTATGAAAATACCTAAAGGAAGTCACCAGCTTAACAGTCAAGGCACCAGGTCTTTAATAAAAAGTGGAACGGCCAATAGCTAGGTAGGATTTTCGGGGCAAAGAGGATGCTGGGAAGAGGAAGGACAGAGTCACCAGCAGATGTAGAAGAAGCAGCATAGGCAGTACATAGATGATGTAAACAAACCTGGGGCAGTACATAGATTAACAGAAATGGGTTAATTTAGGTTGTAAGAACTAGTTAGTAACAAGCTTAAGCTATTGGCTGAGCTTTCATAATTAATAATAAATCTCCATGTAGTTATTTGGGAGCTGGCAAATGGGACAGAAAAATCTTCCTACAAAAACTCTTATAATATTGATTTTAAAATGTGTCTGACTCACATCCTAGACCAACCATATCAGAATTCCAGGGGGTGGGTCCCAGTGCCAGATTGTAAAGAGGGTCCCCTTCTGCCATTCAGAACGATGAAGTTTTCCCATGTGCAGAGCAGACCACATCCCCAAAGAAGAATCTCATTTTCATTTTCATCGACAGACTGAAACATAATGAAAAACAAATGACAATGTGAAGTATTCTCTTCACCCAAGGGTGTCTTTTAGTTGATTTTGTTTCTGTTCTCAAAGAGAAATTTCAATACATATCAAAAGTCTTCAGTCAAAAAAAAAGTTAGAATTCACAACATTTAATGCTATGAAAGTGAGCTCCAACTAAGAGAACTTGCTCATTTCAAGTATCCTTTCCCCTGAAAAGAGCCGATCAACATCCTAACAAATGTCTGGAAGAGTACTGAAGGGCAATTTTCCATATAGGGAGAGCTGGCATCCAACCCCTACCCCAGATTTTAAGTTGTCTCAGAATGATGAGGCCAGTGCACCCCAACACAGTTTGGCTGTGGAGACAGAGCTGGAGGATGAAGTAGGTATGGTAAACTGAGTCTGGCTTTCCCCTCACATTTCACTTTCTGCTGTCAACAGCTTATTCTGACCTGGAGGTATACACATTCCTTTTGGACTCTACCATAGGTAGGAAAATTCTCTGAGACCATTCCTTAAGTATATGTAATATTTCAAAAATCTGTGTGCAGACAAAACAAAAAACAAACAAACAAAAAATGAAAGCAAGAGGGAAAAGAAAATAAAACAAGGCTGAGACAGAAGGCTTGTAAGTCGGGGGATAACCTGGGCTAAACAGTGAGTTGGAGGGCAGCTCTTCAAACAGAACAAACAAGAGAAAGAAAAGAAAATGGAAAAAATTATAATATGAAAGCTGTAGATCAACAGTGGCTTCTGTGCAATCCAGATGGTAAAAATGAACAATTCTAGAAATTATTACCTTAGCCATTTGACATCAAAATACTGTTTTGCTAAACTCACCCATCCATTTAAAGACATGTACTTCCCTCCCAATTCCTTTCTTCATCCAGACAAAACTTTCTCCTTATTCCATATAGGGTATATTTCCTAGAGAAGAGTTTTTTTTTTTTTAAAAAAGATCTTCAATATGTGTCAATTAGAAATATTATATATACACACACACATTCAGCACTCATCGATATCAAGATTGTGAGAAATTAGCTTCTATAATAATCTCATCATGTGCGCTGTTCTTTGACTTGTTCTTCTATTCCACTTTCCCTAGTGTTAACAGAGAACCATGACATCACTCTTGTGAGCTGGGTTGAGTTTAAGCACCAGAAAAGGTGCTGAGACTACCAATGTCCCTCCCTTGGTTCCAGCTCATGTCTGCATGCAAATTCATTGCGTTTTCACTCTGCTTTGGAATTCCCAGAACTACAGGTTGGTTGGTGCATTTTTCATACTTAGATTACAACATGCCAGAATCTTAAAATAAGGCCACCATGAGGGCGTTAACTCCTGAAAATGTGTACAGAAGTTAGACTGAGTTCTAGCTGCCTATAAACACAGAGAGCAGAGAGGAGGAAGTAATCTGAGTTAGTGTGAGGGAGCTTCAGGCCAAGGAAGGGAGAGTTGGACAGAGAGGGAGAAAGGATGCTCAAAGTTCAAGAATCCACAAGAGGCAGAAACATCTAGGGTACCAGGAGGAGGTAGACAGGTTAAATTATGAGCCACATGCCTGATTCAAATGAATGAATGGAATGAATGAATGAATGAATGAATGAATACAGCTTGTTACTCATGGTCCTATGCTGACGTTTCTTTCAAAACATCTTAGTGCCATAGATCACCCTTCCTTCATCTCTGCTTGGTGAACTTGGAATCTGAGTAATTTATTTATGTGACTGGCACAGGGACTTGAACGTGAGTGTTGTTTGCAGGTAATGAAAGACAGAGGCTAATCAGGAACCCACATGAGCACCCTTCTAAAAGGAGATTTAAAATATTTAGCAAGCATTGAAATCAATATCAAAAACAGTTGCTGTTTTTATTTTTTCTTGTGAGTGTCCTTGGACGGAAGCAGGCATTGTGTTCACCCCTTTGCTTCTCTAGGCTCTAGCTGCTGCCAGCACTTACTAACTGCAGCTGCCTTCATACATACAGCTTTGACCCCATGACTGCTAAGTACCCTGGTAAAGACCCTACTGTTTGTCCAAATCAACCTTAGAAAAACATTTAGATACTGGACCATGATTCAAGCTTTTCCTAAGCTTATCAAATGTGACTAAAATTGGAGTCTTAGAGAGAGACTGTCCAACAGTCATCAAGCACTAACTCTGGCCTTTGTTCCCATCTCTGACTAGCCTGGACCTCCTTGGGTATCAAAAGTGACTGTGGCACTCGGCATCACCCTGTAAAGGGCAGGGATGTGTCCCTTTATTCTTGCATCTTTAACACCTACAGAGAGTTCAGCACATGTCCCCGCAAAATGAAAGTCCTGACATCCCAATGGGCAGCTTCCATCCCGCCAGGTCCTGTTGTTTTATCCCCAGAAGGGGGCCGGTATCAAGATGTGTCAACCTGGGACTCCTGATGCACTCACTCTCTGAGCCAAGATTCTAAGGCATGAGAGGACCAGACTCCAGATTTCTGACAACACTCCCAGAGAGCTGGGCAGTCCAGGCACACCAGCTACATACCGCAAGGCTGCTTCCTGAGGCCCGAGGGGAAGCAGATAGCAAACTCAGGCAGGATAATGAAGAAGCCTTTCCTAGGAGGCTTACTTGGCTATTTTGAAAACGTGATAGGTCTGAACGAAAGTCAAAAAAAAAGATCATAAAACTGAAAACTGGGGGGTGGGGAGAACTGAGATGGGATGGGGGGAGGGTACGACGACAGGGACCAGCTAACATGAGCAGCAGAAACTTTAGGCTGGAACAGGAGCAGTAGGACCCAGTCATGGACAAGCAATGGTGACGGGCATCTTGGGAGGAGGCCTCTGCCTACACTAGACCCTTCCACCCAACTAGAAACCAGAGCGGCAGTGGGGGAGGGGGAACAAAGGGAGCTGCCAACAGAGGAACTTCAGACTCACTGAGCAATTTATTATTTCCTGGGGTTAAAGGTCAACATCTTTCGACCAGAGAGGGTCTGGACTGGTTCAAAGGGCAGCATGAGGAAAGGGTCCCAGCCTATGTCCATTTGGGCAGGCAGTCTTTAGGATGTCAGGACCCCCCAGGGGCTTGGTGAGTAAAGGTCAGCTCTAGAGATAAAAGAACACATGGAGTGCCTCAGGCAAAGGCATAAAGGACTTGCTGGGAAGCCATCAGTCACCAGGCACCAGGAGGTAACACACTGGCCTCCCTTGGGTCTTCTGGAGAAACAGGACTGGCAGGTTTGCCTGAGACAGTCCAGGAAACCAGGGGTCACTCTGCAGTCAGAGGCACTTCGTGTGGAAGCCTCTAGGGTTTGTTGGTTTGTTTGTTTGTTTGTTTAAGAATGTAGTTGCAGCCGGGCGGTGGTGGCACACGCCTTTAATCCCAGCACTCGGGAGGCAGAGCCAGGCGGATCTCTGTGAGTTCGAGGCCAGCCTGGGCTACCAAGTGAGTTCCAGGAAAGGCGCAAAGCTACACAGAGAAACCCTGTCTCGAAAAACCAAAAAAAAAAAAAAAAAAAAAAAAAAAAAAAATGTAGTTGCAATCCCAGGTGAAGCTTCAAGATAGGGTGACCCAAGGGACACACAGGCAGCAAGCATTATGGCTAAGCAGACAGCTCCTAACCCAGAAACCTGTCAGAGAAGTATGGTTTGGAGATGTGCCCTCCCAAAGGCTCATCCCCTGTCACACCCACTTGCCACACCCAGAAGTTAGCTGGATCCAAAGGGCTATCACCTCGTCAATGGAATAATCAATTCACTAGTTCAGACCTGAATGGGCTCTTAGGAAGTGGGTCAGTCACTGGGTGGGGAAAGGTGTCTCTGGAAGGTAAACTTTGTCCCCAAACCCTGTCTTGCCACTTTGCTTACTGACTATCATGACAGCCTCCTCTCTGTCACATACTCCTCCACCTTGATACTATCCCTTACCACAGTCCCATAGCAATCAAATCAGCCAATGACAGTCTGGGACCTTTGAAACTTCCAGAATAAATCTGTTTGTCTTTAAGTGGTGTTTCTCAGGCCTTTGGTCACAGGGATGAAAAATGAATAAAATGCCAGTATTCCTACATATCTAACGAATATATACACATATACTAAAATTATATGTGTATAAATTCTGCATATATACACATTTAATTAAATATTAGATGCATGTAAATATGTATAATTAGTACACACATACCATGAAGGTGGCTGGTTCCAGGACTTTCTGTGGATATGAAAACTATGATGCTCAAGGCCTCCATACTAAATGACACAGTATTGCCATAGATTCTGTGCATACTTTAAATCATCTTTGGGTTATAACTACTGCCTACTACAATGTTAGTGCAGTGTGAATAGCTGTTAAACTGTATTGTTTGCGGGGAGGGAAATGGTAAGACAAAAAGTGTGCATGCATTTAGTATAGGACCATATTTTCCAAGGATTTTCAACATCAGGTACCTGAATGAAAGGATGGAGAATTTGTAGGTCCCATTGGCCAGTGGCATCTGCTTGCATGAATACACACATTCCCCGCCCCCTCCCCCCACATACACACAATCGAAAGGAATCCCTTACCGATTCTCTAGTCAAAAGTTCTTAGGAATACATTGAACACAGAACATGGAAGGCGGTGCACACCTGTAGTCCTAGCCACTCATGAGGTAAGATCACTTGAGCTTGGGAATTTGAAGTCAGCAAGGGCAACATGGTGAGATCCCATCTCAAGGAAAACAACAGTAAAAGTAATAGAGGAAAGGAAACCACATGTTTGCTTTTTTAATCACATTATTTAAAAGTCACCACTATTTCATGGCTAAAAACTAATGCACCTTCCCCAGCCATTGAAGGAGAGCCCTGCCCAGAGGCCTTGCTGAGCTCAAGAAGGCAGGCTCACACATTCTCTCTCTCTCTCTCTCTCTCTCTCCCTCTCTCTTTTTCTTTCTTTCTTTTATCCACATCCCAGGCACAAGTTCCCCTCCCTCCTCTTCTTCCAGTCTCCTCCCCCATTCGGCTCTCACTGCCGCCCCCGCCCCCCCCCCCAATCCATTCCTGCTCCTTTTCTGTTTAGGAAAGGGCAGGTCTCCCATGAGTATCAACAAAACACGGCATATCAAGTTGTGGTAAGACTAAGCACCTCCCATGCAGTAAGGCTGGGCAAGGCATTCAGTATGAGGAGCAGGGTCCCAAAAGCCAGTAAAAAGTCAGGGACAGTCCCTGTTCCTGTTGCTAAGAGTCCCATAAGAACACCAAGCTACACAACTGTTAACATACATGCAGAGGGCCTAGGTCAGACCCGTGCAGGCTCCCTGGTTGTCGGTTCAGTCTCTGTGAGCTCCTGTGAGCCCAGGTTAGTTGATTCTGAGGGTTTTCCTGTGGTGTCCTTGACCCCTCTGGCTCCTACAATCCTCTCTCCCCTTCTTCTGCAGGATTCCTCTAGCTCTGCCTAATGTTTGGCTGTGGGTCTCTGCATCTGTTTCCACCAGTTACCACATGAAGCCTCTCTGATGACAATTAGGCTAGGCACATCCCACAGGCAGGATAGACTGTAGGTCGAAGGTTCTGTGGCTGGGCTGGTGTCCAAATCCCTCCACTTGAAGCCTTGCCTGGTCACAGGAGATGGCCAGTTCAGGCTACATATCCGCTATTGCTGGGAGTCTTAACTGGGGTTATCCTTGTAGATTCCTGGGAGATTTCCTTACGCCAGGTTTTACCTGCCCCCAAAATGCCCTCTTTCCAGAGGTCTCTTCCAGTTCTCTCCCCTTCTGCCCCCCACCCCCCAACCTGATCGCTCATGTCCACTGGCTCACAGTCCACTCACTAGATCTCTTCTATTTCCACTTCCCAGGGAGATCCAGGAATCCTGGGGAAGGTTTTTAAGATACCGAGAATTTTGAGAAGTGAGAAACTCTCAGAGCTGATGAGTCATATTAGGGACAGGACAAATGTGAATTCACCCTTCATGGGGGTTGCTAAACCCCAATTCTAAGAGATGGGAAATGGGTGGCTCACCTTTTGCCTCAGGAAGAACTGTTGAGAGTAAAACATTAAATAGATAAATAAACAAATAAATAAATAAATGAAACAATCAATCAATCAATAATCAGCAAAGAATCCACATCTAAATTATTAGCTGTAGTTGACTGTGGGATCCAGGCCCACCCGAGGCTATCCCGGGTTTCAACCTGTTTCGTTTCCCTCTATACTTCTACTTAATGCTCTTATCCCTCTCTCAAGAGTCCCTGGGGTAGAAATAAATGTGGGCCCTGGTCTCCCACAGCTGAAATGCAAGATGAAAACAGTGTTGAGAAGAGATTTGGATCAGGAGAGCAAGTTTTGATATCCTTTCCTCCCCCAAATCTGAGAAGGAAAAACGATCTGGAGAGGAAAAATTAGAGCATGTATCCAGCTGAGACCTGGGGTCCTCGGACCCCAGAGAGCTCAGAGAAATCTGGGAAGACGCTTGCTGGCTGCTTCCCTTTTTCATGATGAGGGGTTGTGACCTCAGTGACACATGACATGTCATGTGACAGGGAGCTAGAAGAATGGGTAGAGGGGCAGCTTGGGCTAAGCAGGTGGCCCACGGTTCTACTCAGTGCCTAAAGGGTTGATGAGAGGGAGGGAAGGAGGGAGGGCGAGGCTCGGAACTGAGAACCAGGCAGAAGCCAAGTTTGGGCCACACACCCCATTTCTATCCCAAGGACACTGCATCCAATCCCACTAGGTCAGGACTCAGAGAGGTCAGTCAGGAGATGGAGAAGCCCAGACCACCCTAGCAACAATGGGGAAGAGAGGAGGGCATGGCCGGTGAAATTGCTAATATTCCTGAGTTTTATCCAGAAGTAATGTCAAAAACGCTCAGTTGGATAGGACTGATGGGCTACGGCTGAGACTACATTAAATTCTTCCACCATCTGCCTGAATGGGGGTTTGGAACCAGAATATAAATTATGCCACAAAAAAAAAATAAAGTCATAGTCTGTGACTGTGAAATTCATGTGCGTTACAAGACTGATTGATTTTTCTCAGCCTGAACTGCTTCAATATTAAAAGTGACTCTTTGGCTAAGGTCTGATTCTATCCAGAGGCAGCAGTCTTGGTGATCCGGCTTTCGAATAGGACTCACTAATTTTGGTCAGCAGTCTGGACTTGGTCCATGGTCTTACCTGATCTGTGACACAGTGCTGGGATGGCCTGGCAGCTTCACCAAGCTTCAGCCCTGCTTACAGGTCCATGGACCCCTGGAGGGCCTTGGCCCTGGCTGAGAGGTAAGAGGGACATTAAACCATGCACACTCGATACAACTACCTGCTGTGGGGCACAGAAAACATGCTCCGTTCTATTTATTGCTCCTCTCCAGTGTCATACTGAAGTTGTCTGTCTGTCTGTCTATCTATCCATCTACCCATCCATCCATCCATCTAGATATATGTCTATTTACAATGCTGGGGACTGAATCCAGGCAAGCACTCTACTATTGACCAAGAATCTCTTTACATAAGCTAAGGACCCTGAGCGTCAGTGTTAGTGACTTTTTGAGTTATTTTATTATTATTATTATTATTATTATTATTATTATTATTATTATTATTATTAGCAAAGACGGCCAGATTTCTGCAGAATGCTGTTAGAATAACACACATAAGCCAGAGTAATTTTGAAGCAATAAAAAATTGTCAGAAGTCTGGGCAAGACTTGACAAACTGATTTTAACTATTACCTAACAGATGTCATGGGTATGAGGAAGACATTAAAAACAACAGGACAGGAAGATGTTTTTGCTCTCCTTACAACTGGCAAGCAATGGGAATGACCTACATTCCAGAATGAGAACAGACATCATCAAGAGGCTGCCGAGGAAACTGGGGCATGCCTCTACCTGGGAGTCAAATACCAAAAATTTTAATTCTGGAAAACAAACAAGATACAAGGCCTGTTTATCTGGTGAAAAACTAGCAGACATAATAATAAGGCCTTGTAAATCCATGAGTACAGTCTCCCAAACCCCTCAGAGCAATCTTCTGTGGTAGTTCAATATTCCTTAGTTACAAGAGGGGGACAAGATAGCTCAGCTGGTAATATGCTTGCTCTGCAAACCTGAGAAGCTGAGTCTCATCCCCAGGAACCATGTGAAAAGGACAGGCACTGTGGTACACAGCCTTGTAATCCCGACCTTGGGGAAGAGGAGACATGGATCTCTGGCCAGCTGGTCTACCTGGCAAGATCCAGGCCATGAAAGACTGTCTCCAAAAACAAGGAGGACAGAAACTAAGGTTTGACATCCTAGGGTGACCTCTGGTCTCCACATCTCCACGTGAACACATGCAAGTGGATACACACACACACACACACACACACACACACACACAGAGAGAGAGAGAGAGAGAGAGAGAGAGAGAGAGAGAGAGAGAGAGAGAGAGAGAGCTATTACTCATAGAGTACCATCTAGCTAGGACTTGTACTATAGTCGGGAAAGTAATATAAAACATTTCCAGATAGCCATCACTCCCTATGTCCTGAAAATAACAAAAGGGAGAAACTGACTACAGCCAGTGTGCATTCGTGTTTGGTAATTGTCTTATAACCTCTCTAGTGCACTGTCATGGATGAACACCTGTTGAATATCATCAACTGTCCCCTGAGAAATCCTGTAGGTACTACTGTAGTTGATTTTATAGAAATGAAAACAAAGAAAGTTTGCCTCCAGCCTAAACACACATTATCAGATAAAGGAGAAACTGCAATTCAGAAGCAGGGTTCTGCCACACTTTGGACATTTTCCCACTGACTACTTGCAGTATTTTTACTTTTTATACAGTGACGATTGCCAAAGATCTACTTATGAATGAACAATACAAGTGACTTCTTCCTGCCGAAAGCAGGCACCACCATGCAATCACGGGGCTTGCAGGTGTTTAAGACACAGGAAGTGAAACATACAGGCCACTTAACAAGAAACCTGGAGCTCATTAATGGGCTGGCTATCCATCCACGAGAATTTTATTATTGCAGTAACTTACTTGAAAACAACAACTGTTAGGATTCTGTCGCCACTCCAGCTGCATGACCGCACATGCGCAGTTCAGCAGCTAAGCAAGGGGTCTCACGTCTTGTGTCATCAGTGTGCTATGTGATTGAACACTGTGCGCAGTTGGGGGGGGGGGGGTGTCATGCAATTAGCGCATGCATGACGAAGCTCCATAAGCCTACCTGTGCATGTGCAGAGGAATCCTTAAAAAAGCCGGACACAGACTCTCTCCCCCTCTGCTCTCTCCTCCCCCACAATCTCTCTTTCTCTCTCTCTGGTCTCTGCACATGCTTCTTACTCAGGCCTGGTCCTTTTATCCCCACCTCACCCCCCAATAAAGCTCGGATCCTGGGTTTTGTCGTGGCTCATGACCTTTCCACATGGTAACCAGCATCACTTATCATTTTTTAAAACAACAACAACAAAAATAGCATGTCAACTTTATAGAAAAGAAATTCCAAAGAACAGCTGAGGCGTCTAAAGAAAGAAATGACTGATGAAGGAGCCACTCCTCTCTCCAGACCCTAGGAGCACTTCCTCAACTGACAAAGGCCCATTCCCACTCTTTATTGACACCAGAAACAGAACTCACGTGCTAAGGCACGTGTGCTATTTACATCCACTTTAAATCACGAAGATGAAGGTCTGGGGAACATCTACGTCCAGAGACCTCCTAGCGCTAAAGAGAGTCATCACCTCACAATTGGCGGCTTTCTTTTGTGTTGCTTTTCTTCATACACCTTTCTGCTTGCAGCTCCTCCCATGGCATCCTCCAGGCTGATCTTCCAGACTGTGAATTCTCTAAGCTTAGACCTCACAACACTAAGCACTGTGCTTCAGCCCACCAAACTGCCTTCTGTGTGTTTTCCTCTGAAACCCAAAGCCACACGTGTCACACCCGTAAAGCAAATGGATGATAAGTAGCCTTAGTAGTCGACTGTATCACTCAGGGGACCTACCTGTCTGACTCTAGCAGAACTAGAATTCCACTTTGGGAAGCCCCACTGAAGGGAGAATATCAACAGGACTGATGACTTCAGGGAAAGACCATCTGTGAGAGGGAGACTGGGAAAGCCAGGATGACCTGTAAAAAAGTTGGAAATGCCAGAGAAATTTGGACGCTCCAGGGAAGCACCCAGTGTCTTGGAGAACAATCCATGAAGGTGTTAAGGAGCAGGACCAAGCAGAAGATACAGGGACAGTGGAGGAAGGTCAGTCCTATGCAGGTGAGCAGGCTAGCCTAGGACGTCCTGAGGAAGACACCTTGCAGAGTAGGAGAGCCCACAGACAGCGAGAGACCCCAGCACCACAGTCTTCAGGACATCCACAGAGGATGCATGCCTTGGCTAGGGAGAAGAGGGTGGAATGTGGGCTGGACGCCGATGGAGGGATCAGCAGATAAACCCAATGAGGTCAAGTAGCAGTCAGAGGGGCAAGTCTTCAGTAAACAGTAGAATCGTAAGCAGATTAGTGAAAATGCTCAGAGAATCCACTCAGGGGTTCAGGACAGACAGTTCTCGGTAGTTTATTACTGCTCGGAACTGTAATCCCTTTGCTGGCTTCTCTCACAGCACGTACACCTACCCCCACAGACATGATAGACATCATCTTGCCCTTCGGGAGAGCAGTGCAGAAAAAAGAATGAAACATGGACTTCCGTGTCTTTCAATTAAGTTGAAGATCACTATGGGCCACACAGTCAGACCCTGCCTCAAAATACAAAATGAAATAATGAACAAATAGACTAGGGCTTGGATGTGGCTCAGTAGCAGCACACTTGCTAGCTTCCTGCACGCAGGAAGCCCCGGGTTCCACAGCATTGAAAAATGAGAACTGGAAATGAGCCCACAGGAGCCTCGTTAATGCAGGAAAGCAGCCTCAGCGGATAATTGAAAGTCTCGCAGCTGTGATCACCACAGCCTCCAAGTTTTCCTACTTCTACACAGCAGAACACAGAGGAACACACTGCATCATCCATTCAGTTTGGTGTGGGGAAAGGAACCCAGGACCCAGAATCAGACTCCGGTTCTCCTGGATCTGGTGCTGGAATTCATACGAATTTGAGCCAGACCCTTTAACCACTCAGGTTCCTCACCTGTAAGCCTTTGCCAGGAGTATGTACAAAGATTAAAATGCCCGTGGCACTTCCCCTGTGCATCTAGAGGGGTCTAGTAACAACCGGCCCCCAAATGAATTGATTCTTGGGGATCAGAAGTGGAAAGGAGCCAAGAACTCTCTGGCACCCAGAGCCCACAGTGTGCTGGCAGTGATGGATGTTTGCTCAGGACGTGTTTACTTTAGTGGGTTTATTTATTTATTTTCAAATAGCAATCTGGAAAGGAGCATGGCGTTACAGCAGAGACCATAACAAAGGCTTTGCTGGAACCCTGGGAGGAGTCCAGAGGCCTCTCAGATTCTCCTCTTCCTAGCCTACGCTCTTCACTCCCCGAGTTAGCACTGCCCAGAGCCAAGTTTGTAAACCCCATACCTACTGCTGGGCAGGGCGATGCATGCCTGACCTGGGCATTCCAAGTATCTTAAGCTCCAAGCAAGCCTGGACCACTAGCAAAATCTAACAAGATGAAATAAAGCAAACAAAGCAAAATAAAATCACCCACAAAACACCTCGAACCAAGTTTTCTGTCTCAAATTTCCCTTCTCATGATAGCATCTAAAACCGACCCCTACCATTACCATACCCCCTCACATATTTCCAAAACATTCTGACATTTTGGACACCTCTAGTGCTTGGGAAGTTACCCCATTTCTTAAAACAGTCTACCATGGGTTTGCCTAATGCTGATTCTGCTTGTTTCTGTTCTGTGGACTTGAATGAAGTTTTGAATAAATCAGAAGTTCTTATTGGTATGAAATAGCCACAAAATAACCTAAAAGGGCTTTTTTTTTTAAGAGAAGCTTGCAGAGAGGAGTCATAGGACAAAGCCCATGATGTTTTTTTCATAGTGCATACACGCAGACTCATCCCTACTGAATTACTCATGGTGGCAAACTTTGAAATGAAAGACTGTGTGGCATATCTTCCATTTACTACTATAAAAGAAGGTCTAGGCCAGGCAGAGCGGTGTAGCCTGTGACCCCAGCATTTGGAGGATGAAGCAGGAGGATTACTAGGCCAGCTTGGGCTACATGGCAAGACGCTACTCAAAAAAGGGAAGGGGAGAAAGGGGAGGAGAAGAGAGGAGAAAGGGAGAGAGAAAGAGAAGGGAGAGAAAGAATGTATAAAAGAAAGAGAACACTGAAATAAATAAATGATGGATAAATACATAAACACACAGGCACACCCAGAGATGGGCACCCATTTCCACCGTACTTGCTAGAGAGCCTCTGCCGGGACTAGTCTCCGGTCACTGTGGGTTCTCTCCACATTGCCGCAGATTTGGGAGTTTGGGAACTTCCATAGTTCTGCTACAGCCCCAGCTTTCCTTCACAAGGTGATAAGAATGAGGCTTGGAAGGAGTTCTGCCCACAAAGGAGCAGAAGGGAACCAGGGCCAAGACATCTGCGCTGTCCACTCACCTGGGACTCCGAGAGTCACATACCACCATGGTGAACAAAACCACTGTAACATGCTCAACAGCCTTCCTGGTGAGCAAACCATGGAACTATGACCCAAATCACCATTTATTTGTTTGTTTGTTTCTTGAAGCTTAGGTTCTTGGAAAGTCTACACTGCTGTGATCTGGATAGAGCCAAGGAGGAAATACACCTACCTGTCGGGCCCCAATTTTGCCATGAGCACGTAAAAGGACTGTGTTCACTTAAACACATCTGGCAAGTAGAGGGGGCTCATGCTAATCTTCCCAGCCCATGGGCCCAGGTTTGCTCACTCGCTCCTCAAAATTTGTTTGGTAAATGAGTTTGGCAAGCCTATCATTTATTTGCACTGAAGTCATCAACAATGAGTGCCCATCTAATCAACTCGTACATCACCAAACATTCCTCTCCAGAGTGGTGCTTTTTTCTTTCCCTTGAGTACTCTCCAGGCTTTTGTGTTCCTAGGAAACACCTCGGTTTCTCAGCCTCTCCGGCCTTCTGTTTAGATAAGCACTGGGACCATTGTTCTGAGACAGTCCTCCATCTCCGACTGGTCTTCTCCCCAAGCACCAACAAATCACAGAGCTCTGAGCACCGCGGCTTCAGCTCTGCGCCCACACTGTCACAACCCTGCACTTCCAGGCTAAACCGTTCTCACCCTCACCTTCTGGGAGATTTCCAGGCAGGGGTCTGTGTTTAAGACGGCTGAGCTACCTCCAGGTTTGAAGCAGGCATAAACTGCAGTCCTGCAAGCAGCCCAAACCACAGCCTTCCAGTAAAAACTGACTTAGTCACTCTCCTTACTGTCGAGAGCTATTGATTCCTTTTAGCTCATCTTGTAGGTGATTTTATTTATTTTTTTAATTCAGGCAAATAAGCCCCACTGTTACTGGGCCACTGTCTTCGGAGTCCCTTATCTGTAAAAGATCCCCCTTGCTTAGGTGGCTGACAGGTGCCCTGTCCCCTCCCACCCCAACTCTTCTCTCTAAGATCATAAAAATAAAGCCCTTTGTTTCCGAAATCTTAACATTAGATTGTTTCCAAATGTAAACATGAGTCATATTTTGCTTTTGATTAGCTCAGTTGCTAGTCAATCGACCCTTCGGCTTAGAGTAAAAGCAGGGGCTTTTACAAAGTTTGTCTGTAGAAGGCAGATACCTGTCTGAAGGTAGTGGTGTGAGGGCACTGGTGATATACGGAAGTCCAGTCATCAGAAAGAAACCATGGAATGTAACATTGGAAACAAATACATCATCACTTAAAGATGCAAAGAAGGGCTGTGTTTGGTGATGGCCGTCAGAGCAAGGGTTTAGTCATTATTTTAAAAGATGAGAGAGTCAAGCGAATATTCCATCCTAGGTACCAGGATGGAAATGTTTACGGTATTCTGGGCCTCTAGTTGGTAGTCGCTTTTGTTTATGACTGACATCCCAGATACAAATCTTAACGTCCCACCCATGTAATGTACCCTCCCCTCCATGCATTCCACAGACGAGCAACATTTCACCGAGGCCGGCTTCCTATCAGGCTCTAGGAGACTCTGAAGAGAAGGTGCCACAGGGTCCAAGTGGTCTTTACTTTTAGCTTACAAAATGCTAGTTAGAACAATCTTAAAACAAAACAACTATGGATGCAACCTTTAAAATATGAAGAAGATAGTATATTGAAGTTTAAAAAAAAACCATAATAATCCGAGGATTCAAATATAATTTAAAGGAAATAAAATTCGAATACTCAACCCTCCTGCTTCCCTACTCCTGTGCCCTCCTGCATAAAACACAGACAGGACAGAGGGAGGGGGGGACAGACGGCTGCAGTGGGAAAACCAAACAGGAGGAGAGGTTAGTCAACACTATAGAAGCGTAAGAACTGTCATTTGTGTTTCTGGATGGAAAGCCCCTGCAATTAAGCTCATTAGGTCTGGGTTTCAGAACACACTAAACATGGGTGCTAATTCATCTGGAGCAGTCCGCGCACAGGCAGCGAGGCAGAGGCCAGGGGAAGGGCAGAGGCCATGAACAGATGTAGATTGTCCAAACGCCAACCACAAACCCTGGGGCAGAAGTCTGTCCTACGGGGCAGCACAGAATGAAGGCCCTATTCACCCATCTTCTGTGGGACCAGAGCAAAGGCCACTCCTGGCTGGTGGTGTCTTTTGTCCCAGAACTCAAAGCAAGCTGGAAAGTCTTGTTACCCTGACTAGAGATGAAAGTGATTCCACTCAAGGGTGGAACAGTGGCTGGAGTGAGAGCCTACTTCAGTAAATGTTACTAAAATTAGACAACTACCTGGAACAATGAGATTAGATTATTTCAAGCCACTCACCTCAAACTAGGAACCAGAACCAAGAGCCTTTAAACCATTCATTCGAAAGGCATGTATTAAGACATCTTAAAACCAGTCTTTTACTTTAGTAATATTACTTTGCTTCTTTCTATACCAAGTCTTAGAAACTCACATTTATAACATCACAAGAAACAACCTGCTTTAAAGGGTTAAAAAGATCACAATGTACTATCATCACATGATGTACCTATAAACGCCCAAGAGGATTACCATCAGCGCCACCAAAGCATCCACTGAAAACTAGACACCACAAGCAGCTCTTGCAGACAGTTTTGCTCCCTTCTTTTAAATGAGGGAGAGATGTGGCCTCAGAAAGGAGCCCATAGCCTGCTTTGCCCTTGTAGGGAGCATCTGGAGACTTACCGACCAGCAGGGCAAAAGTCTCAGGGACAACGCTGTGAAGAGAGAGACACAGAACAGCTTTGCCATGGTGTGCCCTCACGGCCTGGAGGCAGGGAAGCCATCTCCAGCCAGCCTTCTCCACCTCACACCACTAAGCGCTTCCCCCTGTCCTCCGACAGGACAAGCAGGGCTGGGCCCTGTGGCCAAGGAACAAAGGGCAGCGGCGTTCCTGGGCCATGTGGACAACGGCTTCCCTCTGCACTTCAGCTGTTTAAAGAGGTGCTCCCTGCCGGACAACCGTCGCCTCGCCGCCTTCCTGTTTGTGTCTCAGCTCAAACTTCCATCCATTTCCCCAAGGAAGACTTACTTTGGAAGCGCAATCAGCAGTCGGGAGGCTGATTTGGAAAAGCTTGGCGGTGTGTGAAGACCGAGACCTAGAAACACGTTTTCCCTAAGTAGACGCAGGGCTCCATGAAGAGTACCATAAGAGTCTGAGGCAAAAAAGTGGATCTCTTGTGATACAGAGGGTTTCTATTCTTCAGACTTTTAATGTGAAATGCGGAAAGGAAAGAATTTGTGGCTGATTAATCCAATATGTGTCGAGCTGTAATGCAGACACAAACCGTGACTTATGGTCAGAAGGTAAGGGTTTGACTGCCGAGGGCTTTACCACTGGTGGGTCCTAGGAGCTTGACAAAATTCAGTCTCCTGTGGACCTCAGTTTTTTTCATCTGAATAAATGGCACTGATAACGTGTACTTTGCAGACCCACTGTGAGAGTTGCAAACAATGAACGTAAAAGACGCCATGCTTAGGGTTATATGAAGGTCAGATCAGTGGAAAACTAGGCTTGGCATGCACAAGGCTCTATGTGCACACACACACACACACACACACACACACACACACACACACACAATCATACTGTAATTGCAGCACAATATTTAACTTCCTGGCTATTGTTACACACTTATCAGACAGCAGTAGTTAGTTTTTAAAAGCTAACATATTTCCTCTCAAGTATTATAGGCTGGAGTTATGGCTAGCTGGTGAACTCCAAGAGCTCTGGGACTTGAGTTCAATCCCCAGCACAGGAAAAAAATATTTTAATTAAAAAATGTATTTTTGTTTACATACTATGCGACTGCCCCATGAGCATGAAGGTCTAAGGAGAGGTAGGAAAGTCACATGCTATCTGGCTTAATATTTCCGGTGCCAACAGCTGCTCTTGGCACATGCTAACATACAATACATGTCAGCGAATAGTAAACACATAACTGTTAAGCAAATGAAAGGATGAATGCCTAAGTTCTGGCAAAACTAGGCACAGTGTTCTATGACAGCCAGTCTAGTGTGAATCCAGGCTGGCAGCAACCTGAACACCCCTCATTGGAAAGGCTCCAAAATTTGAAACTTTTTGAGTACCCTTCGAGTCTGGATTTCCAGTTTCAGATTTTGAGATCAGAGATGTGCAAATGTTCCAAAGCCTTAAAAAAAAAAAAAAAAATGAGCTCTAAAATCTTAGAGTAGATCTCAAGTGTCTGGGACAAGGGATACCTGGCATGCATCCACTGGGTTAGTGAATGCACACGGCCTCTTCCATGAACATCCAGAGGAAATGAGATAAAAAGCTCTTGAAAATCAGAACTGCATATTCATTTTCATTTTCATTATTTAAACTAGCGTAAGGTTTTGCTATCATTGTGATTTTGAACAGTGTATTTTAGCGATTCTTGTTCCACCACAGCTCTCCCCCGTTCCTCGATCCTCCCTTATAGCCCACCCCCATCTCTTTTCCCCTTTTGTGTCCCATGGGTCCTTGTGCCCCCTCCCATCTTTTCTCCATCACCTACTAGCGCCCTGTCTTGGCTGTCTTCCTAGCTTTTTTTTTTAAGGCTTTATCCACATGTACACACATTATGTGTACCCATACACAGAGCACAGACGAGGATCTGCATCTGAAGGACAACACACAGCCTTGGTCTTTCTAAGTCGGAGTCATCTCGCTTATCATTAGTTTCCAGATCCATCCATTTTCAGGACTGTTGAGTCAAGTGACGAATGTACAGAGGAACCTCTTAGGTGCAATGGGCGGTATGAGTTAACTCACTGAAGAAAACTTTACCTTAGAGTGGGGTATGTTTCCCACACCTGCCTCTGTTAAACCCCACAGCTTGTTCTCTGCTGCCCTTTATACCCTGGGGAGGGTGGCAGTGGGGCTCACTAATTTTTTTTTTTTAAGAGCATTACCCTGACTTGAAGAATAATGATTTGAGTTCCCTTGTGTCTTTTATGATCCACTTACTAATGTTTGATACAAGCATACTGGGGGAGAAGAGAGAACATGAAACAATACCAGTGTAGGCTTTTTCTTGACTGCCTGAATCTAGTTCAGGCTGCCAAAGACAGCAGACATGTTCCTTGATGGTTGTTCATGGATCCACGTGTCAGGAAGAAAGTGACTTTATTAGGTATTTGCCCATTTAATGTCATTGCCAAGAGATCAGATCTGTTCACAGGAGACCGTATGAACACAGTGCTCTCCTACTTTTCAGGAGATCTCTTGCTTTTCTTCAGAAAGAGAACGCTCTCTGTCTCACTTCTTTCCCCCTGTATTCTCCAGGCTCTCACTTTTAAACATGATGAGACCTATCCCACTAGAGATGTCCTTGTAAGCAGTAATAATGGAAAATGAATATGTATAACTGAAACGCTGAATGACATCAATTTAGTTCCCAAATAAGAAGAATCTCTTGTATCTCACACCTAAATGTTCCACAGATTTAGGTCAATACATCTCCAAAGAACAGAGGGTGGTGAGATAAACCCAGAGTTGACTGGAGCCAGAGATTCAACCCAGTGCAAGGACGAGCGCCTGCCACAGGTGTGAGGTGATGGGGTTGTATCCTCAGCACCAAAACAACGAGTTGCGGCTGACAAGGACCTACTCTCCTCATGTTTCTCTGAGCTCAAAGTTTCAGAGATGGAAGAACTCCCCCCATTTCCCTCCTCCTACTTCTCCTCTTACTGGAGCTGCAAACGCTGGAGGCATTTTTTTTAATTGAATAATTACAGATTCTGAGGAGCTCTGAAATGGATTCTTAACAGCTTCTGGCTTTCTCCCCTTACATTTAGCCTCTGGCCTGACAAATGCCAGTGTGCAAAGAGCTTGTGAATTCAGCTGCAGGAGGTTATCAAATGCAGCACCAACCCTGCCTTCCGGAACAGGTACAATTTCAGCCTGAGTGGGGGAAGTGAGGTTGACGGCACTTGGAGGTGCCCTTGGCACCCTCCCGGGGGATGCTGACACACAGTCACCCAGGGATGCTGACATGTGGCCAGTTAGCTGCTGTAGAGACGCTTTACTGTCCCTGTTCTGACAAACTTCATCAAGACCCATACCACATTTGATAAGCAAATAAAAAGATAACTTTAAAGAACCGGTCGGGGCTCTGGTTAACCCTAATTTTGTCATGACTTACTTTAACACAGTTTATCAATAACTGCTGAACATCGAACGTTGCTGTTATTCAATGTTTTCGACAAAATAAATATATAAAGTCTGTCTAGTAAGAGAAGAGAATTTATATGTTTGACAAAAGGAACAAATATACATAGGACACAGTGTCTGCCAGTTTGCAGATATGAGGTATGTCCGCTTCACAACACAATAAAAATAAATAGATGCTTTCCCTTGTTCTCATCTGATGCCTTGTTGTGAGTAACGTTCCTATTGGCTGACTCCAGTTACTAACCTCTGTAGGGAGGAAAGCAGGTAAAACCAAGTCGCACTGATGGGTTAATCTTCTTGACAGAGAAGTAGCTTTGATTATATCATTATATTACATTATTTAATTACATTACATTATTTACATTAATTAATTACATTAACTCCAAGAGCTTAGGGCTATTTCCTTTTTAAGGTGAGTAAAAAAAGTGAAGGTATCTCCTCTCTTTTTCACCATTCTAACTTGCCTTGGGGAGTCTCTGCTGGGCTCGGAAGACACAGGTTTGTAAGAACAACCTTCCTATTCTCAACTGATTCAAACAGTTACGAAGCAGACAGAAGTTACCGTAGGACAAAGGGAGCATGTGATAAGGGAGGGACTATTGCCTGATGTCAAGTCTGTCATGCACAGGGGCTAGGGATGGAGCTCAGTTGGTAGAATGCTTCCTAGGAGTTAGGAAGCCCTGGGTTCTATCCTCAGCACCATACAAAATGAGTCCTAGTGGTCCACATCTGTAACCAACTGCACTAGGGAGGCAGACTTCAGGGCACCAGAGGTTCACAATCACCCTCAGCTATGCTGTGAAGCAGAGGCTGGCCTGGGACACAGAAGACTTTGTCTCAAAAACAGAATGCCAAGCCCAAGGCTTCGAGAAGTGGCGTAAGTTCAAATCCAGGCTGTATCACTTCCAGTTGTACTATCTGGGGTAAATCTCTCAGTCTCTCTGAACTGTGCTTTCTTCATGGGTGAAAGCAGTCACAGAGATACTAGTATCCACCTTGTTAGGTCAGGGTGATAATCAAGTAAATTATAAACGCAAACCCCTGAACAGAGTGCCTTTAGAAATACTCAACGGACAGCTCAGATACAGAAGAAAAAAACACAAAGGAAGTGCCACCAACATTTGAATGCAGGAGGGTATCTAAGCCCATGCACGAAACAGGAGGCTCCTTCTTACACCCAGAAGAGTTTGAACACACAAGCTGTCCCTGACCCACATAGCTAACACATGACAGAGGGCTTGGGAAGGGTCTCAGAAAGAATGGGAGTCCCAGATCACCCCTTACCTCCCAACTGTCATAACCCCTACCTGTCTAGGATGCGCCACCACAGTCTTGGGTCCAGCCTCAGTGCAAGCTGATCCTGCACACAGTGATCGCCAGGACTCTTCTGTTGAGAGACTCGAGGGGTGCCTTAATGTCTAGGAGACACTCACGATGTCCTCATAAACTGGACTAGATCGGCCTTTTAACTATAAACAACTAGGAAACTAGATTAACTCTGAGAAACTGTTTACAGACATTAGACAAAGGAAGTACAGGCTGGGATCCAAGAGAGGAGGGAACAAGTGCATTTGTGAGTCCTTCTGAAAGTTAAGTCCAGCTTTCTTTCTGTCTGGTAGGAAGCTCCAACTGCAGTCCTGGGACAGACTTAAGAATACCGTGGTCTCCTCCAGCGAGGGGGACACAGAACAGCATTCTGGAAGGTCCAGGCAGAAATAATCTTGAAGAAAAAAAGCCCAAGTGTCAGACAGGAAGGAGTTAGGCAGACAAAGAGCTCAAGAAATCCCTATGGCATTTCACTGGGTTTGCAGCTGACTATCAAGTCACAATGTTCAGGGTCGACTTCATGGAATCTGACAAAAAACAAACGAGTTTCTATACATTAAACAATCCCCTGAGCTCCCTCGGCTGGCCGACATGTGAGTCTTGTCCAGTTGGAATAGAAAGTCTTTGTTGGAGAGCCCAGGCCTTTAGGTCATGACCTCAGAAGTCTACTTCCTTGAGCGTGCTCTCCTCTTCAAGGCTACTCCAGTTCCGCCCTCGACATCTGAATGGAAATACAACCAAACCTTCACTTATCTTACTCTAAACAGTAACAAGAAGAAAACAAGTCCAGCATTCAATCCCATAACTCCCAGGCAGGGAAAGAAGAGAAGAGGCTCAGGAATTCAGACACAGCAGGATGTAAGACCTCACATGCCAGTCAATGAAAGCTCAAGTGTAAACACGCTCAGATTACTAAAAATTCTAAAAGGAAACACATGAGGGGCAAATGGAAGACAGGAAAGCTTGAGGCTCTCTGGAGATGAAAAGCATGTCTAAAATGAAGAAGATAGTCAATGGACTTATCATTCCATTAATTAACCACAAAATAAGAGTCTAATAAATTTAAAGACTAGACAATACAAAAAAACATCAAAACTATAACAGACAAAGTAGGGGAAGGGGAGATTGGAAAAATTGAAGGACTTCCCAGTGACCCCTGGGACAAGGGACAATCTAACAGACCTACTACTGATGTGCTAGATAGGACCTGGGGACAGGAAACCGATTTTAAAATATAGTGGTAAAATTCCCAACCTCCCTAAATCTGTTGAAAATTATAAATCACAGCTTGAAGAAACTCAATGAACTCCAAGAAAAGACAACACAAAGAAAACACAGTCCAGTGTGTCACGGGACCCTTGTTGAAAAAAGATAGAGAACAAATACAAGAAGCAGCAGAGTAGACAGACAGACCTCGTACAGATAAAGCAAAGAGGGACATAAGGGACAGAAAGTTCCATCAGAAGAAGTGCCAGCAAAAGGCAGATGAAGGACATCTCAAAAGGGCTAAAAGGAAATAACAAAAACAAAAACACTCAGCCTCTAATTCTACATCCAGGCCACTGGAATCAGTCTTCAAAAATAAAGACTGGATAAATGAAGTCTTAGATGTACACAGGTGGCCAATCTGCACTTCAAAAAGTGTTAGAGTTTCTCCAGAAGTGAAAAAATGATTCTCATTGAAAACTTGGAATTCCACCAGAGAATCAAAGCTATGGGGTGGCAGGTATGTGCAAACACAGAAAGGAATTGTTTCCTTGCTTTTTACCTCTTTAAAGTATGGTTGATTATTAAAACAAAAATAACGATGATGCATTATATGGTGTGTGGTGGATGTGGTCAGTGCGATGTATGGACAACAGAAGAAGGCAGATGCTGCTGGGCGGTGGTGGCACACACCTTTAATCCCAGCACTCTTGGGAGGCAGAGCCTGGCAGATCTCTGTGAGTTCGAGGCCAGCCTGGTCTACAGAGTGAGATCCAGGACAGGCACCAAAAACTACACAGAGAAACTCTGTCTAGGCGAAAGAAAAAAAAAAAAAAAAGAAAGCAGATGTTCAGGCTGGAGGAGGTGATATCACAAAACCATCAGGTGCTTCTCTGTACATGAAATGATACTGAGAGATGGAATCCAGCAGTGTAAAGTCTAAAAGTACTGAACAAAGAGATGTATCATGAGAGACAAGATAAAACAGAATAATGCATTTTCTCAAGTAATCCAAAAGAAGGCCAGAAGAAAAGGGGTGAAGTGCGAAGAGAAAACAGCCGGGAGAAACAGGGAATACAGCAAGATGGGAGACTACAGCTGCACACAGACGCTGTCTGCAAGAAACACACTGTGACTATAAAGACACAGGCACCACACTGGAAGTCAAAGTGTAGACTACGCTATAGTGTGTAAATGCTAATCATAAGGACGCTGGGGTGGCCACACTCAGTAAGACACAGTAGACTTCTGTGTCAGTTTGGGCCCTGCATGTAGCAGGTGTCAAAGGATATCGACTGTAAAACGGGCCATGGTAGACTAAGTGACACCGAGATAAAGCCAGAAAGGATTCACACGTGAATGAAGATCTGTACACACAGAAAAGGAAAAGATGACTTGGGCAGGAAGAGTATTATGGTTGGAACACGAAATGTCTGCCACAGATTCATTGTTGAAGTCTTGATGGTGTTATTTGGAAGCATGCTAAAAACTTTACGTCACTAGGGATGCCCCTGGGGTCTTACACTCTCTGGACTTCTTTCTGCATGCCTCTGTCAGCCTCAGGACCACAAAATGGTAAGAGCTTTGCTCCATGACTTCTTCCATGATGCTCTTATCACAGACCGAGGTGCACCAAGGCAAGGTGACCATGAACTGACACGTGTGGCACTTGGAGCCAAAGCAAAGTTTCCCCCACTTACGCTTTTCTCAGATCCATCTAACATAGAGTCTCAAACTGCAGTACAGGTCCCCCAACCCCCAACACCCCCATCTTAGACAGCCCCATGGGCAGAGATAAGCATAAAAAAGCTGGTACAGGGCAGACAAATACTAGCTCTAAGATCATGTTGGGAACGGTCATGGGCTTGATTAAAAAAAAAACAAAAATGGAGAAAAGACAAAAATTATCATTGTCAGAAAAGAAAAAAGATGATGGTCCCTAAATGGAAATGGAAAACAGATAATAATGACAAAATATAAACTGGCTTACACTTTATACCAAGAAACCCCAGTTTATATGAAAGAGATACATTCCTTGGAAGACGAATTACTGGAAGTGACAGGAAGAAATGGAATCTACTCATATTTTAAAGCATGTTGAACCTGATAATGTAGGACATTGACATTCCCACAGGGAAAACTCCAGGCCCAGATGACCTTACTGATACACTACCGAACGACTCAGTAACATGCAATATCAACACTGACACACTACCCAATGACTGAGTAAAACACAAACACTACCCAATGACTGAGCAACATGCAATACCAACCCACATGCAAAACACTGTACAGGGACTGCTTCATTGTATAAAACAAGGTTTACCTCAATAACCACAGAAAGCGGTTATGAGAATGAATACCTAAAGATGGAACTCATTCATAAACATGCAGGCACTAGTCAGTCAGAGCCGGTACTGGCTGATGACGCTAGCCCTGATGGCTAAAGTCTGTGACCAGCATCAGCATTAATGTTGAGTTAGAACCTTTTTTTTTTTTTTTTTTCTTGATCACTGTACCTTGTCTGTTGAAGATAACTTAACATGGTATTGGTCATGAGGCTTAAAGTCAGTAGTCCGGGTCTTCGGAGAAGATGAGATAAAACATCTGGTATCTGACAAACACCTACAATTTCTGTTTTATGAAAAGTCTTTTGCATGCATTCACTTATTTCTTTTTATTGGGGCAAGTGGCTAATAATTCCACACTGCGGAGGTCAGAAGACAACGTGAGTCAGGTCTCTCCTTGCATCACGTGGGTTACAGGGATTGAACTCGGGTTGTCAGCCCTGACAGCAAGCACCTTTATCCGCTGAGCTATCTTACACCTAGCTACAACTTTCAATACTCGGCCTTTTCTTAGGTTGTAGGTCAGTGTGTACTATGGTAAGTCCAATAACTGTCTTCAGACTTGAGTTGATTAGACACAGAGATTGGATGCAGAAGTAACTATTGATTTGAACTCAAAGGCAAGCTTCCAAACAGAACTGGACTTAGCTTGCTCGCTGCCAACATAAAGTCATTCTCCATTGGATTTCTGCCTTACAGAACCAACCCAGTGGGCTTGAGCTCTTGAAGGCAGGATACTCCATGTCTGGGCTAAGTTAGTTCCTGGCTTGAGACCTTCTCTGAGGCAAGAATTATTTTCCTGTGGACTCTTAACAGCATTTGAAGCCTCTCTTCAATGTGTTTATTATGAAAACTAAACACAGTGGGGTCGTGTTGGTGAGGTACCACCAAACTCGGCACAGTGAAGATGTAGAGTGGGGGATGGTTTACTCCCTAAAGCAGTTACTATCAGAGCAATGTCCTCTGGACCTCAGGAAATATGCGGGTTTTAGTCAAGGGATCCATCTATACTCTGTAGTCGGTGGCTCTTTCCTGAGCTTGCTCAGTATAACACACACACACACACACACACACACACACACACACACAGAGAGAGAGAGAGAGAGAGAGAGAGAGAGAGAGAGAGAGAGAGAGAGAGAGAGAGAGAGCGCTGTACTCTCTATGATTCTTCCTAGCAGGACAACAGTTCCCTTGTTTTCCTCTCCTCTCTGCTCAGAGGGTTTTCTTCAGGCACATTATGAAGATTTATCCAAATGTTCAGACTGTCCAGGCTAGAAGTGTTTCCCCAGGCTGATGGCTCTTCTGCAGCTTGCCACTTCCTTCTCATCCTAACCCACCACCTTCTCAGACTGAACTCAACTCTTCCTTTCAATTCATGAAAAGGTCACTGACATAATGAAGGTGTCCCTTTATTAAGACTGAATCCACCGTGGACACGTTTATATCATGTAACACGCACTCTGAATCTCTAGTTCTCTACCCCAAACCTTTCCTGCTAAGGACACCACTTCCCCCTCTATCCTCAGCACTAACCATGAAAGTTTCTGTGCACTCAACAGCAGGAAAAAAAAGAAAGAAAAAAAATTACATAAAGCCAGGTTGGAATTCTGATCAGAGATTAGGAGTCACCCCTTCAGCTCCGTGGCACCTCATTCATCCTCCCACACACACATGACGATATAGGATGCTTATTATCCCTGCCCTATGTGTCTATGGCCACAGTTCAAAGAATCACCAACAAATAACTAAGCCTAAATTTGATTTTCTATACAACAGGTCCGGTAAAGGAAAGAGCCTAATAGCATTAAACGTCACGGTGGAGAGCAGCCACCATCTCAACTATTTGTATACATGAACTAGATGTCCTTATGCAAATGAGAGGTCTGCAAGGGCAGTGATTCAGACAGCGGTAATTTAATAATCTGACTCATCTTTGGAGGCAATTTCCACATTGTAGAAGGCCTGATCTCAATCTTAGGGTAGCATGCTTATCTTGTCCAATAAAGCAAAGGCCCAGACGGTTTCAAATGCACAATAAAGTGAGTCTTATATCTATAAAGTGCCCTTCTTCTGAAATAGGGGAGGCGAGGAAATAGAGAAGTCGGATCCCTCGGTCACCTGACTCAGTATTAATATCTAGTGATAATCTGATTTCGATATTCGCCGACTCACTCTGTTTCTGTAGCTGTGTAAACAATTACCAAGGCAATGATTCAGTAAGTTCTAAATGACAAGGAAGGACAGGGGGTACAGAGATGGGTGGGGGGAGGGGACTGGACAGCGAGTCAGCTCATCTCAAAGCATGAATGCAAAAAAAATGTAGCATACAGCACACTTCATCTTGTCCCAGCTCAGGCTGAGATATAAGACATGGTTCCTTCATTCGACATTTCATTTTTGAGTGCCTGACCATACCAGGCCCTGTGTTAGAGACATGAAGCAGGGGTCAGCCAAGATGCATGTGCTCTCCGCCCTCATCAAGATGACTGTCTGAAAGATAACAGGCATTGGCAAGGAGGTAGAGAACACAGAGCTCTTGCACGCTCTTGGGGGCACTGTAGATTAGCTTAGTCATTATGCAAGACAGCATGGAGAGTCTTCAAAACATTCAAAATAGAACAAACACAGGACCCAAAAAAATCCCACTCCCGGGCACACAGCCAGAGGAAGTGAAATCAGTATGTAAAGAGACATGACCCCTGTGTTTATTACGACTCCATTCGTGAGAGGCAAAAAATGAAAACCACCAAAGTGCCCATCAACTGATGAGTGGGTACAGAAAAGGTGGCGCCTATACACGATGGACGACACCACAGCTTTAAGAAAGAAGGAAGTCTTTTTATTTTGTAACAGCATTGCTAGAAACTGGGTTGTGCAAAAGAAGCCAGGTACAGAAAGATAAATACTGCATGATCTCACTGAACCAGGAGCTCACTGATTTGCTCAGCCTGGCCAGCTAGTGAGCTCCAGGGATCAGGCTGTGTCGACCTCACCAGCACCAGGATTACGGACATACCATACACGTGTAGCATGAATTCTAATTGGTCTTAATAATAAAAACCTGGAGCTAGATACTGGGTAATTGCTGAAAGATCAGAGAGACAAAGGAGCAAGCCACAGCCACCTCTTATCTCCAACTCCTTAGCCTGAAAGGGGTGAGCTTCTGTCTCCTTCTGCCTTATATTCCTCTCTCTGCCCAGACATGTCACTTCCTGTCTTCACCTTCCCTAGTGCTGAGATTAAAGGTGTGTGTGCCTCCCAAGTACTGGGATCAAAGGCATGAGATCCCACATGCTGGGATTCATAAGGTGTAAGCCTCCACCGCCTAACTCTATTTCTCCTTTAGACTGGATCAATTTCGTGTTGCCCAGGGTGGTCTTGAACTCTTGATCTTTCTACTTCCTCCTCCCAAAGGCTGGGATTAAAGGTGTGTGCCACCACTGCCTGGCCTCTATGGTTAACTAGTGGCTAGCTCCACCCTCTGATCTCCAAGCAAGCTTTATTTGTTAGAGCACAAGCAAAATTGGACCACATACATGGGTGCCAGGGATCCAAACCCAGGTCCTTCATGCACAGGCAGCAATCACTATCTGCTGCCATCACCCCGCCCGCCCGCCCGCCCGCCTGCCACACAAACAGAGTTCAAGTAGGTTTCGACAGCAGTGTTAGAGTGCTTTTCTGGGAGTGAAGAAGTCTGCAAGTGAAGCTCTGGCTTCCTGGACAACTTGAGCAGTCCCAGAATGGCTACTGGGAACAAAGCCAGCGGAAGCAATGGTGAGGAGGGATTGTGCCCTGAGTGCGGGCTGGCAAGAAGACTGAGTTTTCAGAGAGCTGTGAACAGCCAGCTCTGGCTACCGGCTGCTCCCTGCCAAGGATCAGTAACTCCACCACACCCACTAAAGGCATGAAGATGTCCTCAGGATGACAGCTGCTTTTACCCTGTACTCCTAGGAAGGCCTGATTTTATTGCCTCTTTCAACAGGTTATATGGTAAGCAACTGTCTTTGATAATTCTTCTACTGAGAATGAACAATGAAAAGGGCAGGTGCAGCCTTTCTCATCCATCCACATCCATAAGTGAGCAAAGAGCAAAGCCAAGCATGACTATGAGGCAAGCGAGGCCCTCACCTTACCCAACAGGCTATGATTTTTGATTATGTTGACAATCAGTGACCATTAATAAACAAAACCATTTTTATTTTCATGGAGTGCTCATGTTTCATACACTAAGAAGCCCGGGTGTTGTCTACATTTCCACATGCAGGCATGTAAACAGTCAAGATGCCCTGGGCTGGATTTGTAGCTCACTTGGTAGAATATTTGCCTAGTGTGCTTGAATCCCCATGTTCTATCTACAGTACTACATACATTGGGTGTGGTAGCTTGCCTTCTAACATTGAGTAGGTGGAGATAACCTTAACTAAATAAATGGTTCCAGGCCAGCCAGGGTACATGAGACATCATCCTTAATAAAAAAGAAAGAAAGAAAGAAAGAGAGAGAGAGAGAGAGAGAGAGAGAGAGAGAGAGAGAGAGAGAGAGAGAGAGATAGGGAGGAAGGGAGGGAGGGAGGGAGGGAGGGTGGGAGGGAGGGAGGGAGGGAGGAAGGAAAAAAGGAAAGAAGGGTTCTGTGCTGTGAGATGTTCTGTACGGCAAATGTGTTGCTGATTGGTCAATAAATAAAACACTGATTGGCCATTGGCTAGGCAGAAAGTATAGGCGGGACAAGGAGGAGAATAAAGCTGGGAAGTGGAAGGCTGAGTCAGAGAGACACTGCCAGCCGCCATGATGACAAACAGCATGTGAAGATGCCGGTAAGCCACGAGCCATGTGGCAAGGTATAGATTAATGGAAATGGATTAATTTAAGCTGTAAGAACAGTTAGCAAGTAGCCTGCCACGGCCATACAGTTTGTAACCAATATAAGTCTCTGTGTTTACTTGGTTGGGTCTGAGCGGCTGTGGGACTGGCAGGTGATAGAGATTTGTCCTGACTGTGGGCCAGGCAGGAAAACTCTAGCTACAGTTCTGTATCTTGAATAATAATGTAATGGACAGATTTCCCCCAGTATGGAAGCCCTGACATGAACAGGAGTAGGGGGATGGCACTAAGAGTTTCAGAGGATCCACTCATCATTGTTTGTCCCCACACATCACGTCAGGACACTGTCAGTGGAAGCATGGCAAAGAGGTTCTTCACTCATGGTGGACAGGAAACAAAGAAAGGAAGGACCAGGACAAGACATGAGCTGCAACGACATGACCCCTGCCCCCCATAACCTACTTCTCCAGCTAGGCTCCATCTCCCAAAATAATACCAACAGCTAGGAACTACACATTTCACAAATGAGACGAGAGGGTAACATTCACAGTCAAAACACAACAAACAGTGATAACAACAAACCACCAGCCCTCAGTAGGCACAGACTACTGTTCTAAGTGCTGTACATTCATGAGCGACATCACTCCCCCATGAGAGTGTAGCTACCATCATTTTATATGAGGGCATGAAGACATGGAGAACGTGGGGACCTTGTCCAGGATTGCATGGCTATCACACATCCTACACAAACCCGAGAATAACACAGACTGACTCCGGACCCTGCTTCCATGTGGCAAGAGTTTACATTAGGCTTTCCCTTCTGGGAAGATTTTATATCCCTATCACGATGTTTATGTTCTCATCTACTGGGGAATAATAAAGCATGCGAAGCAGCACCATGGTTCCTCCGTGAGTGTTTCGCCAGCAGGCCATCCTGTCGGATGAAGACTAACCGGAAATACAGAAGCACACTTCCAAGGATGCAAGCAGGTTTGCAAACACCATAGCGACAGCATTACGAGGCAGGCAGTGAAAAGTAAGCCAGGTAAAGCTGTGTCCCACACTGACACCCAGCGTTCCCTCACCCAGAGAGAGAGAGAGAAAGAGAGAAAGTTAATTTGGCTTTAAAAGTAAATCTCACACACACACACACACACACACACACACACACACGCCTACACACACACATGGGAATAAGAAAATGATGCTGTATTTTTATGCAAAACCTTGGTCTTTAAGCCCATCTCATAAGACAAGAAAAATCACACTTGCTCAAGTATTCTCTTTAAATAGACCTGCAAGGAAAATCATTGCTGGATGATATTTATGTAACCAGAAGGGGAAATCGAGTCTTGATTAAACACCCACAACGGGACAAGCACTGTGCTATGATGTTTCTATGCCAAGTTATTATGTCTTGACAACACACTCATGAGACATCATCCTCCCTGTATCTGAGGATGTGAGAAGGAAGAGGTGACGGACAGGCAGCACCCGGGAGAGCTCAGAGTGTGACCTCAGACCTGCCAGACTCCACAGTGGGCCTTGATCTCTCACCTCACGGGGCTGTCTTCATATGAGCTGATCCACCCGCTTTGAGAGGGTAGACTGGGTCAAGAGCTGACCCTGGGGTGAAATCCTGGGTCTGACGTCCAGTTATGTTGATGATTCACAATGCAACTTGGACAAGTTACTTCCCTTGCTGGGTCTCAGTTTCCCTAGACATAAATAATGATGCCTACTTCAGATAATGCTGTGAATATTAAATAACCCAATATACAAAGAAACTGCAGGACACTTAGCATATAATGTTCAATATATGTTCTTGTATATTACTTTTAAGCAGTACACAATATAGGTAGGCATTTAGCCATTTTTCACTTTAGAGGATATTAAACTCTGCTGAAACACATATAGAATGTGAAAACGTCTCGGTCACACATTCCTTGATGACAGCAGCCCTTCCCGAGACATGTGTAGTTAGCTGATTTTGTCACTGTGCAAACATCATAGTATGCTCACACAATCTCAGACAGTTGTGACATCACTAGAAGACATCTTGTAGGATGACTGTCACATGTGCTGTCCATCATTGACAGAGACAACGTGAAGTACGAGACTATCGCATGTCGGGCAAGTTTAGAAGCCCGTGGTGTCTTTGGCACTTCACAGAATCCCTGACACAAAGGAAGTGGTCAGTATAACATGTGAGGCAAACACCCAAGGAACTGGAAATAACTGGAAACAGCTCCATGATAGAGCATGTGCCTAACATGTATGAACTGCATGGAGCTGGGAACAGTTCAGTGGTAGAGCATGTACCTAGCATGTATGAACTGCATGGAGCTGGGAAAAGCTCAGTGGTAGAACATGTACCTAGCATATTTGAATTGCATGGGGCTGGGAAAATCTCAGGAGTAAAGTGTGTACTTAGCATGTATGAATTGTGTGGGGCTGGGAACAGCTCAGGGGTAGAGTATATGCCTAGCATGTATGAACTGCATGGAGCTGGGAACAGCTCAGGGGTAGAGTATGTGCCTAGCATGTATTAACTGCATGGGTGTGTACCTAGCATATATGAGGCCCTAAGTTCACTTTCCAGCACAAAGGATGGGGGATGCATGCACAGCCTTGCACCCACTGACCCACCATTGCCTTTCCCTGGATCTTCTCTTATCCTGCCCTGTTGCATCCTCTCCCAAGACACACCACCGCACTCCCTCCAGGCATAACACACATGTCCTTTTCTGGGATGAATCCCTCCCTAAGGTTCTGTTTTAAATTGTGACAGCCCTTCACCTAGTTCTCTGATACCCCAGGTCCCCTCAGCCCCTGCTTCATTTTTATCCAAAGTGCTCATTACAATGCATAACATGCTAATTAGACATTACTTATTTGACGGTCTGCTTATATAGGACATCAGCATCACACATCTGTCCCCTTCAGTGTGTGCGCCACTGTGCTCTCAGCACTGAGCAGAGGGTGTGGCGATTAGCAGTAGGTTTAATAAGCATCTGTTTAAAACAATCATTTATTAAAGATCATGACTTCAATCTTACGTGGGTTAATATAAAGAAATACACGGTACGTCTGCTGGGGAAACACAGGAGAACTGACGTATGGGCAAGGTAAGTGTGAGGATACTATAAATTCCTTCTCTAAGAAGCTACTACATTTGTATGCAAATTAAACTAGAACTTCAGTTCCTGTATTGCATACCTACTTGTGGAAAGTAGGGCAAGTGCTTCTGGGTTTCAGGAAATGGGAAGGCACCGTCCTTCACAAAGTTCATACTAGCGAGCTTTCATTTTGTCTGAAACATTGCACCTAAGTCAAATGCTCTTCACAAAGTTCACACTAGCGAGCTTTCATTTTGTCTGAAACACTGTAACTAAGTCAAACGCTCTTCACGTCTACAGCAGCAGCTGCCTGAGACACTTTGTTTTTCAGACCTAACTTCTTAATGGGAAAACCACCAAGTGTCCTGTGCCCCGATAGGGACACCAAAAGTCAATTTAGCAATGGTATACAGAGAGAGGTGCACATTCCCACCCTCCTGGGAAAAGAGCTGAATTCTGCTTCTCTTTTCCTACATTGCTATTTTATTAATGCAGATATAAAAATATTAAAAGTAATATATACCACATTAATTGAATTAGTAATTACCAGTGTTTCTATGGTAAACAGATCCAAGTACGTATGTCTCTACCATGTTCAGTATGGCAGTTCATACACTTAGGAACTACACTGGGCATGATGTACACTTCTCCATAAATACTGAATTTAAAATCCATGATGATTCTCCAGTATTGCACTGTTTAAAAAAAAAAATCACAGGGGTTGGGATGTTACTCCACGGTAAGAATGCACGTTAGCATGTATAAGGGTGTAAAGTCAACCTTCAACACGCATACATTCATTCTCTCTCTCTCTCTCTCTCTCTCTCTCTCTCTCTCTCTCTCTCTCCCCCCACCCCGTTCCTCTCTCCCTTCCCTGCCCCCCTCAGTTCAGTTATCTTTTAAAACTCTATCCAGATGTTATTAGCTCCAAGAAATCTCCCCTGGTTTCTTCACTACTCGCTATAAACACTTACTATTCGATGCAGCTCACGGGTATTCTTCTTTAAATTACTAAGTTAGCAAACGAGTAGGGCTTCATACAGCATTTTTGTACGTACGCATCATTTTACTCTGTGCTAATTCATCCCATCCCCACCTGTCTCTGCTGCGGCCCCAGGAGCCCTGAGGTTGCTTCCTTGCCTTCCCTGAGACAAGCCCATGTCTACTCTTATGCCATGGGTATTCCACTACCCCTTCACTCCCGGCTCCCTTAAAATCTCTTCCTCTTCTCTCTGGATCCTTTTTCTAGACTCATCACATGTGTGTGGGGTCATGTGAAAACATACACACACACATACACACACACACACACACACACACACACACACACGCACCCATACACATTATTTCATTAATTCATTTTACTTACTTAGTTTTATTTTTAGACAGGGTCTTGTGTATACTAAGCTATCCCTAAACTAGGGAACTTCAGTTCACTGGGCAACTGGACATGATTTTGAACCACCAACCGAGGATGGGATTACAAGCATGTGCAACACACCCAGCTCGTGTGGTTATGGGGATAGAACCCAGAGCTTTGTGCACAGCGGGTAAGCACTACACGAACTGAGCCGCATCTGCAGGGCCCCACCTCATTTGAATCTAGGTTCTATACACAAGAGAAGACAGATGGCATCTGTCTTTCCCTCTGCCTTGTTTCAGTTAACATGATTTTCCTGGGAATGTCATGTTTTAATTGTCTTTGTAGCTGAATAAAATTCCACTGTATATGCCACATTTTCTGCATCTGTTGATGGACATCTAGGATGGTTTTATCTCCTGACTCCTGTGAATGGAGAACCAACAGTCATGGATGAACAACCGTCTCTATGATGAGTTAACATAAGAACCAACAGTCATGGATGAACAACTGTCTCAATGGTGAGCTGACGTAAGAGCCCCTGGGGTATACACCCAAGGGTGATATTGCTGGGTCATATGGTAGCTCACTCTCTCTATATCCTACAAATAGACATTTTTCACAGTGGCTGCACAGATTTACATTCCTATCAGAAGTGTGTAAGAGTTCTTCCTTCCCAACATTCTTGTCAGCATTTGATGTCATCTTTTCTTAAAAAGTCATTCTCATTGAGATGAGATGGGATTTGTGTTTCTTCTTCTGTGAGCTGTCTCCTTGTCTCTTTACCATCCTTAGTGAATGAATGATTTGTTTAGTGGTGCTTGAGTTTTGCAGTCCCTTATAGTTCTGGATATTGAAGAACTACCATTCCTGACAGGTGTAGATGCTAATGCTCGGCCTGACATGAAGTTGACAAAGATTCCCTTGCGTTCTATAGGCTGCTTTGTTCTTCATTTGCTGCGCCGAAGCCTTTGAATTTCATGCTACCCATTTGTCCATTCTTGGGATTCATTCCTGTAAACTGGAGTCCTGTTCAGAAAGTCCTTGCCTATGCCTATATCTTGAAAACTTTGGCTTATATATTTCCCTAGCAGTTTTAGAGTTTCGAGTTTTATACTAAGGTCTTGGATAAGTTTTAAATTGATTATTATGTAGGATCTGGATTTATTCTAATGCGTGTATAAATAAAGTTTTCCCAGCACCATTCAACAGTCTTTGTTTTTTTCCAATACACATTTTTGATGTGTTTGTCAGAGCTAGGTGGCTGTAGCTGTATGGGTTTATTCTTAGGTGCTCTATTTTATTCTAGTGGTCTGCATGGCGGTTTTATGCTGGGACCATGTAGATTTTGTTACTATGGATTTGTGATATAATTTGAGAATGGATATTGTGATAACTCCAGCATTGCTCTTTCTTCCAAAGACTGCTGTACTAGTTAACTTTTCTCATTTCTGATATATAAAAAAAAAAACACCTTAAGGAAGGAGGGGCTTATTTTGGAACACCATTGGAGGGCTCAGTAACTATATACATCACAGCTCAGCCCAGCTTTTCTTGGGGTCTGGGTTCCTGGAACATAGAAATGAGCTAATGCACCCAAATCCAGGAACCATGGATTAAAAGGAGTACCTAGGAAAGCCTAGAAACCAAGCTGCCCGTGTTGTTTTTCTCCCGAACATCAAACCATTCAGGAATTGCACTATTCCCCGAGATCATCCCGTCTCATTCCTTAGCATCTCTGAGGACTCCATCCATGGACAACTTAACTTAAAAGGTGCTGAACTGGATTGCACCAGCCATGCCCCCACACCTCTGAAGCATTCAAGTTGTGGTACTACGGCCAATCCAACTGCTGGGATTCTACTGGATCTAGTGGATTTCTTGGTGATTATTTCTCTGCTTTAATGCTTTCCCACTCTGATCTCATAGTATATTGAAACATGGAAGCTGGTGTGTGTGTGTGTGTGTGTGTGTGTGTGTGTGTGTGTGTGTCCGGAGGGTGTGCATCAGAGCTGCTGTGCTCACCTGAGAGTCCTGGCTGCACTTCTCCCTCATGTCCCCCACTGGCAGGGCCCTGGGCCTCCTGCCTCAGACTGGAGAAAAAGCATCAACAGTATTTGTTGTGGGCCACGTGTGCTGGAAACTGGCTGACAGGTGGGAGGAAATAAAATCCACCCATAGACTCAGCTCATGGGGCTTAGAGACTAGCTGGGAAGAAAATGAAAAAGTATGCAGTACAGTCTGGTGGATGGATACACTTGGCTTCTCTAAAGTCAAACCCTGGTGTAAGAACATTCTAGACAGAGTGATGGCGGTCACCTATATGTGATGATCTACTGGAAATACTTCTTCCCTTCAGTTTTAGAATCAGTAGCTTCAGAATGAAAGAACTGTCACCACTATAAAAATGTGTGAATTAAACAGGATGGCATAGATGTTGAGAGCAGGCCTTGGCATTATCTTTGGCACTCAGAAAGGCACTTGGCCTAACTCAGGGAGGGTTCTAGGAAAAGATAATTTCTAAGTTCTGAATAACGAAAGTGAGTTCACCGTGGTGTGTCAGTGCCAATGGCTCAAAGGGGCTCAAGCTTAGAAGCCCATTTCATATGACCTGGAAAATCACAGACTGTGCAGCTTAAGCTATAACTTCTTTTGAAGTTTAGGAAAGCTGGAATTCGAAGATGAAGGGACAAGAGTTGGTCTCACTCAAGCCTCTTTCCTTGGTTGATAAGGAGCCATCTTCTCGTGTCTCCAATGGCCTTCCTTCTGTACATCAGTATGTCTCCACGTCTCTTGAGAACACCGAGCTACTGGACTAGAGTTCACTAATTCTCTCAAGGCCCTATCTTTAAATACAGCCAGCCTGACAGGGTACCGGGGATCACAGCCTCAATATACGAAAGCTGTGGGGATCCTGTGTGCCCCACCACACAGAAAGCCACAGAGAAAAGGACTAGGTCTGACAGAAGAAATACGTGTGCAGCTGAAAGACGATGTGGCACAGCACATTGAAACTGAACATCATTAGACTCCTTTCCAATGCATACAGAGCATAAGTTGAAGCCAGAGAGGGCAGTGAAAGCAAACAGACCCTGAAAAACTTTAAAGATGGGATGAAATATTAAGCAGTTGGAGCTACCCTAAGGGAAACGGAAACCATGGTAGAATTTCAAGCAGAATGAATGCGTGGCATGATTGGACTTACATTTTAGAAAAGTCCCTGTGTGCATGACAAGGAGTTGGTGGAGCAAGGTGAGCATCTGGGACGCACATGAAGTAAGACGAGCAGACAGAGCTGACAGGCAACCTGAGATGTGTCATGGAGATGCAAGGCAGCCCTACGCCTTGGAAAGCTAGTCAGTGGACATAATGATGATGGGTCTGGGGATGGGGTGGGGTTGGAGAGTAACTCCTATGCTACTGGAAGATGGTAGATCAGGGGAGGGAAGGAGGTCAAGTCAAACCTGGACGTCATACATTTGAGGAACCATGGAAGCACCAGGATACCAGCGCAACCTAAGAGCCGCTACACTTGTGAAATGCTTCCTGTCAGGAGAACATGCAGACGCGCACATGCAGACGCGCACATGCAGACGCGCACACACACAAAAGCATGCGCACACAGATACTAGTGTGCAGCTTGCTTCGGTGGGGAAGGCGAGCCTTATGAGATAACACAGCTTGGCCAAAGCCTCACAGCTCACAAACAGAAAAGCTGAAAGGAAAAACAAGATTTTCTACTTGCAGACCCCAAGTTAAAAGTCACAACCGTCTTGGTAGGAGACTGAAAAAGAAGGAGAACGCAGGGACATGTTTGGGGGTCGTGAGACTGCAAGACTCCATGATCCATTGGCTTCACTTCCCAACTAAGCACCGACAACTGGCCCAGCCTAGCTCTCCTGGAGCCTTGCCCACACGGATCAGCAGGTGATGGCAGGGCTGGCAGGTCGGTGGCTCAGCCAGGGCAGAGGAGCCCAGTTTTAGGCTGTGGTTAAGGACAGTGACAACTCTGGTTTTCAGGAGCACCATCTCCTCTCGCCACCACAGCCAGAGCCCGGCGCCTGTGGTGGGTGTGTGCACCGAAGTAATGCCTCCAACTCATAGCTGAGTGAGGACCCAAGACCCTCAGCATACGTTACTGACTAATGTACATGCCTTGAACACATCACTTTCATACAATAGGCATCACAGAAGTGAACAGACGATACAGAGAGAGGGCTGGGTGACAAGCAGAGCGCACCCATGAAACAACGCTGAAATCAAGACTAATGGCTAACCTTCTCCCGTGTCCTCTGCACATGCTAAGCTAGCTTGTCCCCTTGCCCCCACCCCACTCCTCTCTCCAGGACACCACACTCCTGACCTGTGATATCACGGACTAGCTTGGTCTACTTTTGTACAGCACATGAATGGAACTGTACTTTTTCCATGTGTGTCTACAGGCACCTCAGAGTCAGAATCCCAAACTGGAAAATACAAAGGCTACCGGAGGTGAGGCTTACGTATAATCCCATGGTGTCACTGTCCTATCCTCTAAGGACCCCGAGCATGACATAAAGTCCCTGAACACTCAGTAATGTGAAATGAAGCTGGGGGAAGGCTGGGGCCCGTTTCGGTGCTGTATTCTTGTGAGATTGGGTCACCTACCAGAGCTGCTGAAACAAATCCCATAATATTAAATGAATTAAAGATTAGAGGGGAATGCAGCAGCAGCAGCGGTGGGGGGGAGGGGGACGACTGGAAATCTGTTCAGTCGCAATAGCTGCCCTGAGATAAGAAAGCTTCGGCTAATAATGAATTCTAAATCACTAACTATTGCTTTATCAAAGTAATCCCTTTTTCCAGGAAGCAATCCTTTCCATGTTGAAGGATTTCTATAGAAAATGATTTTAGAAAGTGGTTTTAATAGGTTGTAAAAAAAAATTAAATTAAATTAAAAAGTCAGTGGAAAAAGTTTTTTCTAAAACGAAACAAAACAAAAAATAGACAAGAAGTCACAGACATCATGCAGCTGCCCTCCAGTATTTTACTGGCTGGGGCTGTTGGTTTTGTTTTGTTTTTTTTTTAATTCAGTGTAGAAGCAATTTCACATTCTGAGTTTCTTCTTTCCCTGTGCCTAATGATTCCTTCTCGGGCTGGAGAGGATAGTGAGGGCTTGAAGAAATCTCTCATCTTAGGAGAGATTTCAATCACAGCAAGACATCTCAAGTTTTAAAGTTTGGACAATGGAAACAAATGTATTTGCAAACTGTCCGCCAAGGAACTTTGGAGTTTCCCAGAGTCTCTAAAGGAGAAAACATCTATTCACATCCATTCTGTCAAACAGGCAGTCCTTGTACTACGTTAGTTTAGTGTAGGTTCACCTAGGTGAGCATAGTTAGGGCACAGTTCCACCACGGAGTCTTTGGGTACACTCCTCCTTTGAGCATTTGGATCAGGAATTCCTTTGAAGCCTCTAAAATTCTTGATTACATCTTGATGCCCCTTGACCAAGAAAATTGCCAACAATTAGCATGACCTTCTCCCACCAAGCAAAGCTCTGATTCCAATCTTGACAAATTGCCTTTTCAGAGAAGAACGAACCACCTGTGACCACGGTTTTGCCTGCAGACACTGCCTTTAAGCACAGGGGGGAGTTGACACAGACAACCTGGGATGAAACTTGAAATCGGGTCGTATTAGCAGAACTCTGCAACCCAGGGAGCAGACTCTTGTTTCCTTTCTTCCCTAACTTGCTTCTTTCAAGAGAAAACAGTGCACGGAAGTGCTCAGATTTCGGCTTCCTTTCACCCGCTGCGTTTGCCAATGTAATTCCTATATTTATGACCTGCTCTGCTGAGTTTATATTATACAGTTTGCTTTATTCGCTGAAAACTGCTATGCTATGAACATTCCTTGCTTATTTAAAATCCTTAAAATTTCAAGGTACCGGGCTCAAGTGCTAACATTATGTTTTTGTTTGGTTGCTTTTTAAATCACCTAACTGGGATGAAGTGATGGCTCAGTAGTTAAGAGCACTGGCTGCTTGCTCTTCCAGAGGACCGAGGTTCCATTCCAGGCACTCACGTGGTGGCTCACAGCCATCTAGAACACCAGTCTCTTGGGATCTGATGCTCTCTTCTGACCTCTGTGGGTACTGCATTCATGCAGTGCACAGGTATACATACAGATAAAATATCGATGCACATAAAAATAAAGGTTAATTTTTTTTAATCAAGAAACTATGTTTCGTACAGCATGGTAAAATTTGTACAATTTAAAAAGTAAATTAGTGAGTAACAGAAACAATGATGTCACCCCAACTTTAGATGCAGTATATAAAGATGCAAAATGAAAAATGTACTGTCTCCACTGAATCTATTCTTGACCAGTAATTGGATGTTGCAAATGGAAAACAGAATTTCCTGACTTATATTTAAGACTCTCTATTCAAAAAGCTCAATTTATTCCAACTCTGCCTAACAAGTCCTTCATCAAGTTTCTGACCACAAAAAAACCATCTGGGAGAGTTTGAGGGGCTGAGATGTCTGCAACAGGAGTGCTGGTTGTGAAAGTGTGAGGACTCAACCCACATACACCTGTGACCCAGCACTGTGGGGACCCAAGCCATATACACCTGTGACCCAGCAGCACTGTGGGATACAAAGACAGGAGAATCACTAGAAATTGCTGGCTAACAGGTTAGCTCCAGATGCAGTGAGAAACCCTGAATATGACAAAAAGTCAGAGTAGGATACCTCGTGTCCTCCTACGCTCTCTGTGTGCACAGGTATATACATGTGTACGTATACACACACACACACACACACACACACACACACACTGAGGGAGAGAGGGAGAGAGGGAGGGAGGGAGAGAGAGAGAGAGAGAGAGAGAGAGAGAGAGAGAGAGAGAGAGCATTTGAAAAGAACTAAATCCTGCCAATATATCAACTACACCTCCATTCAAATGATTGTTAAGGTATCATTGATGAAATAAAGGGACAAGAAGACAGTCAGGTTGTAAAATGAAAGTCTGCTCCATACATGCTCAGTATCAAACGTAGCTGTTTTAAATCAATTATTTTACTAAAGCATACTCCTTGCTGTGTTGTACTTGACACAAATATAACAAAAGTTGCAATAAATAAAAACCCACTTAACAGAGCAACAGAAACCCACATTATTTTAAAACAATACTGTCCCTACCAGACACAGAATAAGCCTCTACCTCCTACTTAGCCTTAGAGTCTCTGACTGCGAACCGTGGCTCTCACGTCTCTAAAACAGTAAGCGAACACACTAGAGGACAGGTCGCCAGCGCAGTAAAAACTCACTGTCAGGTTGTCCATCTACATCTGTCTGTGGGTCTGTCTGTAGCTGGACCACCCAGCCAGGAGGGAAACGGACTGGAAGCAGAGGCAAGGTCCCAATCAAGGGAGGAGAGCTATCCGAGCTGCCGGCGGATTTGACGTCTCTTTTCTCTCTCACTTGTGCATTCGGAAGTTTTTACCCAGAATCTCTAAAATTTCTAGCAGACCTGTAATTCCTCAGTGATCATTTGTCTTCACAAACTTTTCCCCAAAAGATATGGAAGATATGACTCGGGAGCATTTATAAAATGGTATGTCCAGTCAAATAGACTGCTTGGGTACAGAACCTCTGAGGGCTAGTCCCATGACAGGTGCCCCTCCAGAGTCTCTGGGTTTGACAGGAATCCTTTGCTGTCTTCTAGGCAGTCTATGAGATTCTCCAGCCTCATCCTGCTTATGTGGTTCAGAAAGTGCTGCTCAGTCACTTCTCCTCACTCCTGGCAAGACCCAGGACATCTGTCATTAACGAACTGACCAATGGTAAGGAAAACTAGATAATCTCTGTGCCTCTGAGGTTTCGGATCCCACTGATTTGGGAATGATAGTGAGATGGACAGATAGACAAGAGAGGTCACAGCACTCTGGAGAATTCTGCACACCATATCCTTGCCTCTAACTCAGTGGGATAGGAAGACAAAAGCCGGAATATCATCTGAGTGCTCTTTTTACCAAATCTGTGGGAATTTTATTTCCCTATACACTAGCAATCTCAAGATAACTGCAAAACCCAAGCTTTGCAAAAATCATCCCAATATTTCCAAAATGCACCATTCAATCATGTTCCAGCATGTAATGCTGGCCATGACTGTCATTTATCTCTGCCTCGGACACACTTTCCGGACCCATTTTTGCTTCTGCTGGTTTTCTTGCATTTCCCCTCCTGTCTTTAGACTCTACCTCCCCATCCCTCTACGTCTCAGAGGAAGATGAGTGGGGCTCTCTTCTCCTACACATTATCACGTTAGAGAAAAATGACTTATTCCAGTACTTGGTTTCTACACTTTTTTTGTTGTTTTTCGAGACAGGGTTTCTCTGTGTAGCTTTGCACCTTTTCCTGGAACTTACTTGGCAGCCCAGGCTGGCCTCGAACTCACAGAGATCTGCCTGGCTCTGCCTCCCGAGTGCTGGGATTAAAGGCGTGTGCCACCACTTAAAGCAATCCTGTTTCTCAACTGTGAACACTATTAAACAGGTCGCATCCTCTGTAAAGGGCTGGAGGGCGTTTCCTGGACAGTCTCGGGGAGACCTGCTCTCACTTCAACACCTTAAGGTGCGGCAGGTGGGGCAGGAAGGAAGAAGGGAAGGAAAACAGGAAATAATGATTAAAGGCTGCACAAGAGGAACGGCACTTCCTGAGACTGTCAGGAGGATAACTAATTCTCACACAGATCTTGTTCCGAGGTCTTCCTACTGCTGTTTCTAATCCTCAGCAAGTCTGAGATGAACACTTATTTCTAGTGAGGAAACAGAGCCACTGACGAGTGAAGAGCTCCCGCAGACCCTCCCACTGATGGAAGTTAATCTCTTTCTTTCAAATCAAATGATCTGGGTGAGGCTGAAAGTGACATGAACAGGGACTTACCACCCCAATGTCCCAATTCTTTTGTGGTCCTACATATGACTGAGTGATTGAGCTAAAGACTGATTGGTGTTTAGATGTTTCTGGGTAAATAAGGAAAATGTTTAAGTGCTGTTCAAGAATGATGCTGATTTTCAGGAAGGTGAAATATATTTCACAATATAGGGACTCAGAAACTCCATAACCAAATGTCTCCGTTTGGTCAGAACTCCAAGCACAGTTGTTACTGGCTCCTCCTCTAAATAGTGTCCCATTTTGAACAACTGTTGTGTAGTGGTTTCTTCCCAGATAAATTCTTTCCTGTTGGAGGGAAGCTTATTAAGACAGGGGATGTTAAAGGCAGATTAAAAAGTAGGGTGTTCTAGGGGAGGTGAGACATTCCATCCTGCAGAAAAGCTCATCAAAATCAGGAACTAAGCAACTCAACAGCTTCAGGAAGTTCCTGAAACCAACCAGACTCACTGAGTCTCTCCATCCCCACGTGTCCATGAGCAGTAATGGCTGCTGATAGGCACCGTAGGGTCAGTAAAGCTGAGCTGCCTGGGAAGGAACACACTTCAACATGTGGAGCTTCCTGCGGGCTGTGGAGTGAGCTTGGCATTTCTGGGTCTCATGAGCTGCCATCCACGTTAGGGAGGGCCCTGATGACACAGCTGCCCCTGAGTCATTTCTACTCCTGTAAGTTACCCCACTAAGACTCACTGGTTCACCAAGGTGGACCTCAGTGGTGCCCTGGTGTCTCCAGTGAGCCTAACATGTTCATGTCGCCCCAGGAATAATGTCACACAACAGCAAAACACATAGTTATTTATGCACAAACACCACTAATTGTACAAGTCAAACCATACAAGACGACAGTATCTAAGCCAAGAACTGATGGCTGTTCACTGTCCAACAATTCATACGTGTATGTGTATATGTGTGTGTGTGTACATGTATGTGCACGTGTTTTTGGTATGTGGCTACGTGTGTGTATGTGTGTGTGTTTGTGCATGTGTCTATGTAGGTGTGTGCATGTGCACATATGTGTGTACACATGATTGTTGTATGTGTGTATATGTATGTATGTATGTGTGTACACGTGTTTGTGGTTTGTGGTTACATGAGTGTGTATGTGTGTGTTTACTCATGTTTATATGTATGTGCATGTGTGGGTGTTTGTGCATGTGTACATGTATGTGTGTGTACACACATGTGTATGTGTAAGTATACATCATTGTGGTATGTGTGTGTATGTATGTATATGTGTATTCACATTCATATGGTCCCATCTTCCATTTTTCTACCCATGAAGAGCTTTTTACTTCATTTTTCCTACCTACAGAATTCATCAGGAGCACTAACTAATTCTAATGCTCCTGGAAGTAAAACTTGACACCAAAGCCTCTCCTCTTCCTCTGAGAACACAACGAACGTTTCATCTACAGAATTTACTTCCACAACTGCCGTCTCAGTCCTACGGACTCATAAGTCTTGCACTAATCACTCATTCTCCACATTTCACTAAATTTGGTATAGACCATGTGAATCTTAAATTATTTTTAAAATATTTATACTTTTGACAAGTATTCACTTATGGGGGGGTCACATATGATGTGGTGCACATGGGAGGGTCAGAGGACAACTTGGAGAGGATGGTTCTCTCCTTTCACAACATGGGTCCCAGGGATAAAACTCAGGTCATCAAGCTTGGTGATGAGTGCCTTTACCTGCTGCATCATCTCAATGGCCCTTAAAATACTTTTCCTCCATCTTCTTAGAATCACAACCTGCACGAGCTGACAGCAGCTGCAGCTGGTTTTATTAAGTGTTTTGACTTTTGTTTTCAATTTTTCATGTTAAAGCCAGTGTGGCAGTTTGAATGTAATTGGCCCCATAATCTCATAGGAAGTGGCACTATCAGGAGGTGTGGCCTTGTTGGAGGAAGTGTGTCACTGCAGGGGCGGGCTTTGAGGTCTGATATGCTCAGGATACTGCCCAGTGTCAGTCGACTTCCTGTTGCCTGAGTCAAGATGTAGGATTCTCAGCACCACATCTGCCTGCACGCCGCCATGATGACAATGGACTGAACCCCTGAAACTGTAAGTGAGCCCCAGTGAAATGTTCCCTTTATAAGAGTTGCTGGGGTCATGGTGTCTCTTCACAGCAATAAAAACCTAACTAAGACAGCCAGTTTCCAACAGCTGCTCTACCATCATGAATGACATGGCACCCTTCCCTACTTCACATTACTGTGCTTTTCCCACCTTCAAACACCTCACTTCCCAGTCGTCCTTTTACTAAATCACTGTCTTTTCCTCTAATATCTTCTCATCTCTAATCACCAACCTAATGACGTCGACATCCTTGAAGGTCCCACTGTGGCTTCTTGGAAGTGAGCCACTGTTCAGCTTCCTATCATATCAGGCTTCTGATGCTTCGCCCATTCTGCACCCACCTTCAAGGTCTAAACTTCTTCCATACCTCTTCTAATTTCAAAAAACTGCCTTCTTTTGTCCCAACCACTAACCCTCATTCACCAAAGTGGCTGATGAAGGTCTTTTGGGAAACTGGCCTGCAGGAGAAAGGGAGGAAATCCCTGCTGTACATCTCTGTATCAGGGAAGGTCACAGGTGTCCTGGAGAAGCTCACATCTTAGTGTTCTATCCCCATGACAGTTAGAGCTGCTGGAGGACAAGGTTAACAGCCAGTCCCAGAAGGCTGTTCACGAAGGCAGTGGATTCCAGTGAGGGGCAGTGGGTTCCAGTGAGGGGGCAGTGGGTTCCAGTGAGGGGGCAGTGGGTTCCAGTGAGGGGGCAGTGGGTTCCAGTGAGGGGGCAGTGGGTTCCAGTGAGAGGGCAGTGGATTCCAGTGAGGGGGCAGTGGGTTCCAGTGAGGGGGCAGTGGGTTCCAGTGAGGGGGCAGTGGATTCCAGTGAGGGGCAGTGGGTTCCAGTGAGGGGGCAGTGGGTTCCAGTGAGGGGGCAGTGGATTCCAGTGAGGGGGCAGTGGGTTCCAGTGAGGGGGCAATGGATTCCAGTGAGGGGGCAGTGGATTCCAGTGAGGGGCAGTGGATTCCAGTGAGAAGGGCAGTGGGTTCCAGTGAGGGGGCAGTGGGTTCCAGTGAGGGGGCAGTAGATTCCTGTGAGGGGCAGTGGATTCCAGTGAGAAGGGCAGTGGGTTCCAGTGAGGGGGCAGTGGGTTCCAGTGAGAAGGGCAGTGGGTTCCAGTGAGAAGGGCAGTGGGTTCCAGTGAGGGGGGAGTGGATTCCAGTGAGGAGCAATAGATTCCTGTGAGGGGCAGTGGATTCCAGTGAGGGACAATGGATTCCAGTGAGAAGGACAACCTACCTCTCTGTCCAGCTTAGTGAGATGCATTAGGACAATGTTTCCTTTCCTAGTCAGGATCTTAGCATTTAACCTTATCCTGCTTTTGATAGCTGCTAAAGAATGGTATTCATCATTAATTTCTCTTCTCATACTATGAGTTAGTGACACTAAATGGTCCTTAGTTGCTCAAAGATAGGTTTAAAATCACTGCGATAATGACACTTCATTACAGGGCTCTCTGTAAAAGTCGCCTGGATATAAGTGGACCTGTAACAAGCCCTGAAAACACACACTTAATAGAAAGACATGAATGTCACTAAAGATCGGGAGATGTAATTACAGCTTCAGAGTCATGTGACCAAGGATAACTGATACATTCTACCCCGTGATGACATTTTTAAGTCATTTCTTCCCAGTTACCCGCTGTCTTGCTCCCTCACACAAATGGTCATGTCTGAATTAAACAGACACAGAGAACAAAGATAAAGTCATTGCAACCAGGGAATCTACTATGCCATGTTATTTCAGAATCATCAAGGGAACCCTTAAGGGCAAATCCACTAATATAGACCAGAAATCGGCCAAATCCTAGTCACAAAAGGAAGGTCAGGTTCACAGTTAGACACATAATCACAACCTCTTTGTCTTCTATGCCACAGACTACATCTATTAAGTCATTATCTACTAAGACTGCATCAACTAAGTGCTTGGGGTGAAAGGTTTGAAGCTAAATGCTGGGTATTCAGAAACACCGTGTCCACTGAGAGAAAACTGCAGAACTCAAATATTTAAAATAGCAGTTTACAAGATGTCCCAAACAATCCAATCTCATTTCTCCAAATATTTTCCCTTATAAAAAAGTTAAAAGTACCCAATTTCTGGGCATAGTGGCACATACCAGTAATCCTAGCATTTGGGAAGTTGAGGCAGGAGGACTGAGCATTTAAGGCCAACACTGACTATATAGCAAGACTGTGTCTTTAAAAATAGGATGGGGGATAGGGCACATACAAAATATTTACTTAATTTTTTTTTTTTTTGGTCTCGAGCTCACAGAGATCTGCCTGCCTCTGTCTCCCAAGCGCTAGGGTTAAAAGTGTGCACCACCACTGTCCGGCAAGAATAATTGTTAAAAAGTGGTCTCAAACCTAACTTCAGACTATCTGAAGTTATAGAAGTCATTTTCTTCAAACTGTGGCCTGCCACAGAGCAAACTTAAATGTTGTATTGTGTGCAGTCATTGCGAGGTTATAGCATGAATCATAAACACAAACACAAAACCTGGAAGAAAACAGAGTTGCTCTCATTGTGACCTCACAAAACACTTCTTGCTTTAGCTGTACTTGGGCTGAAACGGGAAGAACTAAACAGTCTACAATCACCAGATCTAATACATATTTTAAAGGGCCAATTTCACAGAATGTATTTTTAGGCCAGAACAACGGCCCTCATGTCACTCATGGTCTCATTTAAGACTTTATGACTGTGATATTACATACAAAGCAGGCAGAAATATCTATGGTCTCGTTCAAGGATGCTTTACCACTTCTAACTGGGTATCTAGATATCACAAGTTCCCTGATTTCTCTGGCCTGTTTCCCAGTCACCATCTGCACTCAGAGCACTGACTAAGTGACGTTTCTGTGAGACACAAAAGTGTTGATCTGTTACAAGAGATTTGAAAGTCTGTTTTTCACATTGTCTGAAACCTTTGCAAATATTGCTTAGAACACAGAAAAATATAATCAATAGCATTGTTGCTGAGCATGGTGGACATGCCTTTAATCTCGGCATTTAAGAGGCAAAGGCTGCCAATCTCGGTGATGCTGAGGTCAGTCTGGTCTACATACTGAGTTCCAGGCTAGTCCCCAGAGTTACATGGTGAGACCCTGTCTTAAAACTAACAAACATAAAAGCATTGTCAATAAGCCTCAAACTAAAGAAACAGAATGATTATGAGCAAATAAAGTTGTTGTTTTTTAAATCACCTGGTCCTATGACACTGGCCTAATTCTCAGAGGCTTACCTTCTGCATTCCTGAACTGTGACTATGGGGCAGAGCTAAGAGGAACAAGGGACTTCATTGTTCTGTGTCTGCACTCTAGCTGAGAGGGGGAAAATCCTGTCATGTCACCACATTGTAATTCTAGTCTAAGAACTGATCTTGAGAAATTTCTAGAACCTATTCTATTTCTAGAATCCCTTTCCATAATCCTCCATATATGGAGGCGGCTGTGGGTTTAGCAATCGATGCTTTTGCTGATTCTGGGATCTTTGTAACATTGCATGAGTCTTGACTTCCCTAAGGACACAAATGACTTCCAGTGTAGACAGCACAGCTATTAGGGACCAAGCTTGAAGCAAACAGGACCAAGAAAAAGCTGGTAAACAACGGGGGAAGTTAATGTCCTTTGCTGACTCTGAGATGCCCCTGATGGAATCTGCAGGGAGGAGCTGTCTCTCCCTGAGCTTCTTGGCTGTGGCTCTGACCCAGGATTTCACAACAGCCTTAAATCCTGCTGAAGTAATCACATCAACCGTGATCCTGGAACTCGAAGGAGAGACTCCCATCTGGCTATCCTCAAGGTCCCTCTCTAAGTAGTAATGAATATTAACACAAACCATGGCTGAGTAGAAATGTTATTAGTCTACCAAGGGTGAATGGGCATTGGCCAATTTGTAGAGCAAGCTAAAATTAAATTCTTAATATAATCTCATGTCAATGAAAGGCATATAATAAAGAATGGCCACCCTGAAAATTAATCTGTTTAATACTTAAATATAATCAAATAGGTCTGTTCTCCAAATGTAGCTCTCTTTATTAAACACTCATTTCTGAAGTTGGATTTTCCAGATGCCTGGAATTTTTTTTTTCTAACTTTGTAGGCAAGACTTCAAAACTGGAAGAGGTTTGCTGTTTCTTGTAATAAGAAAATTGGCTTCTTGTCTTAGCAATTGCCATTATGTTCATAACCTTAGGAAACTTCAAGGACAGAAAATCAAACTAACGTCAGAAAAGAAAATTATAGGGCAAATGTTGTGATTTGCAAAATTACAAAGAGTTGGTGCTATTGTATTTTGAGATTTAAGATATTGCCAGGGGTGGGCCACAAGAGCTGTAGGGGGTGGGACTGGAGTTCCTTGAGTGGCTAAAGCACCCCCCCAGAACCGGTTTGTGCCTGTCCAAGAACTGAAGGAAGTTTCTCCCTGCCTCAGTTGGTTTAGGCCCTTGTGCTTTTCTGTGTTCTGGCCTTAACAATTTCAATTTTTGTGCATATTTCTGTAGCTGTAATTTTCCAGGCTTTAAAATTATATTATCTGATTTTCTCTGAATCACCTCAAATCTCTGAGCCCTCAATTAGATGCTGCACTTCATCAGGAGACAAATGATCTCAAGGCAGAATCATCTCACAGTGAGGTCACCCAGACTCCACGTTCACGCTCAGAAACAAAAGCCTTTTCCCTTTTCTCGTTCACTTCCTAGGGATTTTTTTTTTCTTTCCAAGAGATAAAAATCTGACAAAGTAAAAATATAATCAGCTGGCTGCAAGGAGTCAGATCCCAGATTAGCATGTGAATATATTTCTTTAGTGTCTCATACTCTGTTTCTCAGTGTAAAATTAATTTTTAAAAGTTTCATAAGATAACCTTTAACCAGAGCCAATTATATTGCTTCCCAGTGTTGGAAAAGAAAAGTCATACACAACCTCCCTCCCCCGGTTCCAGAGACAATGGGCCTGTTGCTAGGTACAGAGATCTGGAGGAGAAACCCCAACTCCTGCTTCTCAGGGGGCTACAGTCCAGCTCAGGGATAGGCCTGTCTACAAAGAGGTGACATCACACATGTCAATGGGGATCGCAGACTTGGGGCTCCAGTAGGCGGGGTTCACTAGCAACTTAAAGATCAACAGCCATAGTGGGAGACAGCCGCAGAAGGCAGCATCAGACGGCTCTGGACAACATAACCTGTGGCCTAAACCCTGGGGACAAGGGGACTTAAGCAGGGGGAGACCAAGGAGAGTAGATAGAGAGGCGACCCATCACAACGGCTAAGGGCACAAGTTCTGTCACGGTGTGTGCACTGTAGCACAAGTTTGTTTTTTTTTTTTTAAACTAATGGTTAGCATTATGAGTTTTAGAATGAGAACACCATGCTTTAGTAGAATAAATTGCCCTCTGTGTCTCAGCTGCTCATCCTATAAAGTAAGATGTAATCTACCTTGGAGAACAAAACCTGTGGGGCTGTAATACATGTACACACACACAACCTTTAGACACTGCCACACAATGTCATCTGCAAGGGCCACCAAATCAAGTTACAAAAAAACAAACAAACAAAAAAAACAGTCTTGCCATGCTTTAAGTATGTTTACAACTTTGTGTTGCATGAATTCATAGCTACCTTTAGCTGCATGTAGCCTACAAGCCTGAAGCATGTGCAGCTGTGCCTGCCAGCCTGAAGCACTCAGAAAGTATTAGCAATCATCGCCATATACACAGACCAAGAACAGAGGGAGGGAACCTTGAAAAGCATGGTGTGTACACCCTGCCTTTGTCAAAAGAAAACATCCAGGAGATACAACGAAGGAACCCAGAGGCGAGAACAGAGCGGTGCTCATCAGGAGCCACACTGTGAAGCCCCTCCTTCCTCCCCTTTCCGGAGTCCTCCCTGGAGGAGCCACAGCGTGAAGCCCCTCCTTCCTCTCCTTTCCGGAGTCCTCCCTGGAGGAGCCATACCGTGAAGCCCCTCCTTCCTCTCCTTTCCGGAGTCCTCCCTGGAAGGAGGTCCTTGAAGTCGCTCACACATTCACTCCTATCTGAGGATCCTCAGTCCGTGAGAAATAATTGTGTCTCCATGTTTACTTTTTAAAATAAATTTGCAGTGCTGGGGACTGGACCAAGCAAGTCTTGTACTACTAATCTACATCTGCAGCCCCGAGTTTTCTAAGGTGGGACCCAAACTCTTGATCCTCCTCTCTCAGGCCCAGCCCATAGCTACGTCTGAACATTTCACTTCCAATACTCCTTTCCATCAAAATGCCCCTGTTCAGAAAGGAGGCTGATGACACTTTTGTAAATGTCCCAACATTCCCAACACCTGAGAGGTGAGGACCTAAGTCTAAACATCCACACGAGAACCCTTGGGTTACAAAAGAGCCATCAGACACTCAATAATATAGACACTATAAAATATAGTACAGATGGAGTAATACACTCAGATGCCACATGGCACATGGGAAGGAATGAGGGCCACATGAGGAAGCATGATGAAAAGTTCTTTCTATTAAAAAAAAAAAAAAAAATGCTGTATCTTGTATCTGAACTGTCTCCTAAAGGCCCAAGTGTTACCTTTAACCCAGATCTCCCGGGAGGTGACAAAACCTTGGAGATGAAGTCTGGCAGGGTCTTTAGGTTCTTGGGAACTTGCCCTCAAGGCAGATGATAGGACAATAGCCTTTCTCTTTTCGTTTCCACATCCTGGCCCTGATAGCTGCTTTGTTCTACCCTGCACACCCAGCCCAGCTGTGCTGGCTCAGCCAGGCCCAGCCATGGGTGCCAACTGATCACAGGCTGAAACCTCCCACACTGGGAGCCAAAGCAAGCCTTGCGTATTCGTGCGGTGATCCTCTCAGTTCATTGTTTGGCTAACAGAAATGTAACTAACATAGGAAATGTTCCATCCTTAGAGGCTTGGGTTGCTTATAGCTTAAGTCTCCTCGCTTGGAAAGGGAGGCTATATGTTTTCTAAGGATTCTTCCGGCACAAGTGTCCTGTAAACCGACAGACAGAAAGGACTGGGAGAGAAGAAGAACATGAAACGAGTAAAAGGACGTATGTCTGAAGCTCAGGAACTTGTCGAACAGTATTCCTATGGAATGCTTATAGAAAAGAGTGATATCCAGCTTGTAGATTTCTGACTTTTCTGTTTAACAATGCTTCTTTACTTACTACTCATGACATTAACTAACCATTCCTCAATCCATAGCTTAGTGCTCTCTGACCTACTACACAGACAGCAAGCCCATGGACCACAACACTTGGCTGCCCTAAATCATTTTTTGGCTCAATGCTTTTGCTCCACGTTGAAGGGCAGATATGTGCTCAAATTTCTCTTGGATCTCAGAAACGCTTCATTTGTGCACGCGCTCGCGTGTGCATACACACACACACTACACATAAGATGGGGACAGGTGATCCCATGCAGACACATACTGGCCTGGGTACCCAAGAAAAGCATCGGAAACACTAAGCAAACACCTAACGGGCCCTGGGCCACGGATGAGATGGTCCAACGATGCACGGCTTTCCCTCGTCCTTTTCACTAGGCAACAACTGGGAGACTGCATTACGTATGTATGAGATCCAAAACACTTCCATTCTCCTGGTCTTCCCTGAGAAACAACTAGAAATCAGGACTCCTGGGCCCTGACCTCGTTACATGATTATTAACATTTTCTACTTCAGAGCAGAAGCAGATCATCTCTACAGGGATTACTTTGTACACTCAGGCCCTCTGGGGCTGTGCTCTACCAGCTTTTTTACACACACCAGAGAGAAGTGCCCTGTCACAGAAGTCATTCCTTAAGGTCACACTGCCCAGAAATCCCCTGATTATAGGAGGAAGCATTTAACAGCAGCCTCCAGCCAATCCCTATTTTAGCTACACACTATTTTTACACTGATCTTGTCTTCCACTTGTTTAAAGTTAATCCTAGGCACTAAAGAAGCACTCTTAATACTGGGAGAGGTCTCTCTGGGTACAGAATATGGTTATGGTGTCTATAAATATAAAAATGCACCAGATGTTAAATAAGTTTCTCAAAATAGGTGGTGATGAGGTTAAAAAGCTCATGTGATTGGACACAGGCTGAATTTAAAGTCCAATCATGTTCTGGAAACTGGAAAATTCTCTGCTGGGGTGGCATAACTCCAGGAATGCAGAAAATCTCTAACTGAATCCCTTTCGCCATTTTACTAGAACAAATGAGGGTGCATTCCATGGCACAGCTAGCAATAAGCTTAACTGCACATGGCCAGGTCTGAGATAACCTCTCACAGTCTCTTTTGCCTTCATGGCAACACCAGAATGCTCAGGAAAGATCGTGATTGCATTAGACTCTGCCTGACTTTTTCTGCACCAGAAAACTCTGTTAAACACGAGACCCAACTGGGTCACTCAACCGCAAGCCAAGCTAAACTCAGAAATGGCATGACTCACAGAGCAAGAGTCGCATCTGTTTCTGCGGAATATGAAGCTGGGACACGGACTTTGGGTGAACCACTAGGATTTCTGTGTGTGTTTATGATTAGTTAAGAACACAGTTGCCAATCCTGTGACTCCAATGATTTGGATTTTTTTTTGGGGGGGGTGGGCAGTGCATAAATTCTTCAAAGACTCTAAAAGGATGAAAGTTTTGCTCAAGTGTGACTTTTTTCCAAAATGAAGGACATCCATGAGGAATTGAAGACAACCTCCCTAAGGAGGCAGTGTTTTATTAGCTTATTTCGTTGTTTTTGGATATTTAGTTGAAGTCTCTCTGATAATTTGTCTATTCTGTCAACCCCATGCTGTATTTAATTAAAAATCTTGCTAAACAGATCCACAGAGTCTCCCATAGCCTCCCACTAATCCCTTAACGTATCTAACCTGAACTACTGGCCCGTCTTCCCACCCTCCACCCTATCCATCTACACACTGATAGGCACATACACATCACACATTAGGTCATCCACGCCACTGAATACCACTTCCTCCTGAATCGAAGGTGCTTTCTCTCTAGCAACTGCAGTACCAAACAGAATGTCACTCACAGTCCTCTGGACCACACTGATGCCATGTCACAAGAGAGCCATCTTTCTGCCTTCATCTCTTGCCATTCTCAAGACAGCCCGTGAATGTCTGTTGAAACAAACTATAAAATAGAAAGAATGGATGGATGAACTGAGTATCAGAAAATCTAGAAGTCTCCTTTCTTGTCAAATAATTTAACATTTGTTCTTCTCATCCATTTATAATACTAAAACAATAGTGCAGATAAAGTGATTAAAATAGTGGGCTTTTCTCCCACGCTCCTTGATAAACATCAATCATCACCCTTGGTTGACCCCTGGTCACACTCTGAATGCCACTGCCTGAATCCCTACATCTCTTTCTCTGCCTCTTGCTTTCTCATTTATTACTTTAAAATACATGAGCTAAGAGAGTTCCTCCGGCGGTCAATCTGCTGTGTCTGAGCTGATGTGACTTGTCAGTCACAAGGACAAAGAAGATACCCGCTCAGGAGATACCTCTCCAGCTGACTTCTTGTAAGCGCCTAGTTACTACTCCTCCAGTCAAGTGTTCAAACCTGAATGAAGCTGCAATGCGGGAGGAGGGCAAGAAGACTCAGCAAGTAAACATGGCAGCTGCCTGGCTGGATGACCCGAGTTTGACCTCTGGGAGGGACACACGTGGTGGAAGGAGATCACAAACTCTAGAAGGTTGTCCTCTGACCTCCACACACATGCTGGGACATACAAGTGCGCTTGTGCAGCAGTGCGCATGCACACACATCATACACACATACACACACGCACACACACACGCCAAACACACATACACACACATGTACATACACAGCATACACACACATGCACACACACACAATACACACACACCATACACACATGCACACACACATGCACACACACCATACACACATACACACACATGCACACACACACGCCAAACACACATACACACACATGTACATACACAGCATACACACACATGCACACACACACAATACACACACACCATACACACATGCACACACACATGCACACACACCAAACACACATACACACACATGCACATACACACACATGCACACATGCACATACATATGCACACATGCACACACACAGCATACACACACACACTTGATGATAATGATGCTGATACAATAACAAATTCAAAAACAATGGGTTTACTTTCTTATAAAAAGGAAGCATGTAACAGGCATCACTTCCTTTTTTCTAGAGACTAATCCTCCGTACTTTCCATGACTGGCTTCCCACAGCAGCTTTATGAGTAGGCCCTGCTGGAAGCTCTCTTTATCTCACCAATCCTGACCAAACTGTAGCTTTCTTGGGGGGAAAGGGGGGGTCACTGTTTAAGACAGGGTTTCACTCTGCAGCTCAAGATGCCCTAAAACTCACTGACTCACTGTGTGACCCAAGCTGGCCTTGAACTCACAGGGATCTTCCGACCTCATCCTCCACCGGATGCTAAGATTACAGGTGTGAATCACCATGCCTCCCTCACCTTTTAAAAGGGTGGGTCACAAACCCATATGGGTTCTCATGACAAAACTCGGGATCACGAAACACTTGGTAATGATAAAAGGTTTCTGGTTTCTCAACAACCAAAATTGAGTCTAAAAATGAAAGCATCAGGACCCTGGGGTGCTGCTGGCAGTGATTGCCTGTGTTGTAGCTCGCAACTGCACTGCAGGCTTCATTCTGAACACACAACACTGTGCTGTGTGTGCTACTGACACACAAAACTCCAGAGAACACTGCTAGGAACACCTCAGCTCAGACACAGCCTGTGGGGAGCATGGGCTGCAATGATTTTACTGCACACACAGTATTTTCTGTGTAGAAACATATGGTTTAATTACGGAAAACAGATTTTTAAAAAACATTTTCCTACCATCACTGCGTGTTAAGTATTAATTTTAGTATGTGTCTGTGGTCATAACAAAAATGCAATTTCATAAAAATTGTTAAATGAATTTTGCTTACAATGAGGACAGGATTTCCAACAATTACTAAAACAGCCCTAAGCATACTTCTGTCATTGGTACCATGATTTTATGCAATGTAGTGTTCTCAGCATTGATAATTATAAAATCAAAGAATCAATCCACTCAGAAATGCACAATGTAACACAAATCTTAACAGGTCTTATTAATAAAAAACCCAGAGCCAGATACTGGGGTGAAAACTGAAAGATCGGAGGACAAGTCAGCCACGTCTTACCTCTAGGAGATCCTCAGCCCAAGAGAGAGCTACTTCCTGTTTCCTCACGCCTATATACCTTTCTGTGGCCTGCCATCTTACTTCCTCTTTCCGCCCAGCTACACAACTTCCTCCTTCTGCCCAGCTACATTACTCCCTTTTCCTGCCCAGCTCTATCACTTCCTTTTTCTGCCCAGATCTATCACTTCATCTTTCTGCCCAGCTATATCCATTCTTCTTTCTGCCTAGCTACATCGCTTCCTCTTTTTGCCAAGCTCTATCACTTTGTCTTTCTGCCCAGTTCTATCATTTCCTCTTTCTGCCCAGCTCTATCACTTCGTCTCTCCACCCAGCTACATCACTTCCTCTTTCCACCCTGCTCTATCACACAGAAAATGCTCTATGTCACACAATTGGCTGTGGAGAGGCAAATCTCATGACTCAGAGTCCTGATAGAAGAGTGAGCTTAGTTTTCTGACTCTGATAGGTTCTGGCCTGGGCCTGCTTCCTTGCTGATTGCCTCCTTAACCAGATGGCAGTTGAGGACAATAATTGAAGAAAAGCAGCAAATGGTTTCTGGACATTCTCGCCACTTTCAGCCTATGATGCAGCCTTATATTCAAGTCTCAAAGACTGTGGCAATGAAGAAAGGAAGCCAGACACAAAGTAATGCTGTCTGCGACAGTCTCTACAACCTCCAAAAGCTGGCCATGCTAATCCGTGGTGACAGATAGCAGAACCAGGTTGCCTGGCAAGGGCTGGGGCTGGAAGGAGGGGCCATGAGGGGAACATGGAGGCTGGTGGAAATGGTCTGTGTTTCATTTGGATGGTAAGCACATGGGCCCCGAATCATCAGGCTGTACCCATCATATACTGAATCCCCCACCCCTTTTCAAAGAGGGAATCCAGAAAGAGTTAAACGGTAAGAGAGGTGGGTACGACCTAAATGCACTGCATAAAATTATCAAAGAACAAATAAAGTTTTAAAAGAGGGGACTGATGTAACTAAACAGAAGATTTAGTTTCCAGGTATTATTTTAAAAGTCCTGGTGGTATTGGGATCATTACTAGTAGATGGCTTCTTCCTCTTGTGCAGATGAGAAGGGGCCATGGCTTATGGGAGAGAGGGCTTCCTTTCAAGTCTCTAGACATATTGCCTTCAGAGGCATATCCTTATAATTTCATCAAGTATCAACACTAAGACCCAATATATGGGGGCAGGAGGAACAAAAAAGGAGAAAATCAGTGAGAAAGTAAAATAGACTTCCTCCATAAATTGCATATGCATGTGTTTTACTAGAATGCTAAAGAGAACATAATTGAACAATAGTCTTTTATGTTCTTGGACATCTCTGTGTAAATTACATTAAACTCATTCCAATCGTCTACCAAAATAGGATACAAATTAAATCACATTAACTAGATTAAATATAATTAAATTATACTTTATAAAGTATTGAGACTATTACATACAATATTAATATAATTTATCTTTCTAAAAAGAGGTTATTAGTGACTCCTCTCCTTAACCTTGAGCAATAATAATAACAGTAATAATAATGTACTATGCCATTAAACAATACCCAGCACTCCTATTAATTAAGATCTCAACATACAATAATCTTCAAAATCAGAATCAATCCTGCTTCTTGGATAGGTTGTGTTTTGGGGGAGAAGCTTGTGCACACCCATCTTTCCAACACAACACCCCAACTTCAGCGACTCAGGCGAAGTCTCCCAACTTCGTTGAAGTAATAGCACACAATAAACAACTCGCTGTAGAGACTGGGTAAGAACCTGAGAAGCCAGTCACATAAGCAAACCAGCAACGTTAAACTGGAGAGAGAACGCTGCTATTATAAAATTAGTGCGGGTCTAAAATCATATTTTGGTTCTGGAATCACCTAATCATCATAATTTCCAATCTGATTGTAAGGAAACAGAATTCAGCTGTTAGTGGAACCCTGGAGGTCAGTTAATGGAACCCCTTTGCTACCCAGTGAAGACATCAGGTACACCGCTGACCTTTGTGTGACCTGTTTTATCCAAAGTAGACAGTAAATTCCCCCTGCCCTCCCTCCGCCTCTCCTCTCAGATCACAGGTTAACTGCCTCTGGCCCTCTGGCCCTCCGGCCCTCCAGCCCTCCGGCCCTCGTCTCAGATCGCAGGGACCAGCATTCCTGTGGTTACCTGCACTGCTGCAACCCTGTTCGTCATGCATCTGCCACAGTGTTCTTCCTACTCAAAACTCTCCCCCTATTCATCTCAGGGCTTTACTGTGGCATCACCTCCTCTGAGGAGCTCCCCTCAACTCCCCTCTCACCAACTGAGCCTGAAATATTAGTATATCTGCTCCTCCAGAGCAGCTCACAGATTTTCCTCATTCATTCATTCATTCATTCATTCATTCATTCATTCAATTGTTCTGATATTGAATGTCCACTCAGGGCCATTAGACTGAATTAGGATACTGAAATGAAAGACAGTCTGGTCCCCCAGTGCTCCAATGCTGGATGCTACAGTAACTGACCCTGAACACATTTATCCATTCTCATTAACAGTTTTTAAACAGTAGTGGTAGCACCAGTATTCAGTATCTTATATGACATACAAAAGTTGTTTTTAAATTTTAGTTTTCTTCTTGTGATTATCAGAATTTAAATCTTTCTTGTTTTAATGAATGAAATAACCCTTGGGCAAATTTTAGCATGCCTCTAAAATACCCACCTCTTTGCACTGTCATTGGGAACAATCAAGGGGGCCAAGCCTCCAACATACGAATATGTGCACACACCTAAACCACATGTGTTACCAAAGGACCTAAATAGTAGGAGGACACGTATTTTAGAAATGCTAGATTTCTTTCTTGACTTTTATCAGATTTTCAGCTTTTTTACTTTAAGGATAATGAGGAGCATGGGAAATCACAAAGGAGAGTAACAGAAGTTGAAATGTAGACATGATCCATGCAGGCTCTGTGGATAAATGTGCCACAGTGGGATCCCATCCATAGGTGTGACTAAAAAGTACTGACAGTGATGTAGTAAAAGTAAACCCATTCATAAATAAAGAGTGCTGGGAAACAAGTAACTAAAAATGTCCCCTTCCCTTTGTCATGTCTCTCGCTCTTCCTTCTCAAAAGTTCTTTGTAGGATCCATTCACCTGCTTTATTCACCATCCCCTTTGCAACCTGCGTCAAACTGGCTTCCGTCTCCTCCACTCTGGAAACCCATGGCATCCAGGCTCATCGCACTAAAAATATCCCATGAGTGAGTTTCCATTTTCACCATTATTGGCCATTTCACTACTGCTGATGGTTATAAGGTCTTGGCTTCCACATGTTCCTACCTCTTGGTCACTGTCATGGGCTCCCCAGGCCTAGGCCACCTCCTTCCATCCCCCAGCTAGCAAAACTCTTCAGCTTTCCATGTTCCGTCCACTGCTGTCTCTAGGCCTTGTCTCTCCCACCAAACCTTGTCCGGTCTGGTCCAGATGTTACCATCCCTGATGCTGAAGTCTCCCGTGAACAAAAGCTTTTCAAAACTTTCCGAAACATCCCTCCTCGGCTGACTGTCTGATGGGTCTTCACACTTCTCAACCTCACCAGCTACAGGACAAAAGGCCACCTGTGACATCCGATGCTGCCTGAGCCGAATTTCTAATCTTAGTAAGTAACTCCCAGACAGAAGACAGGTCACTTTTCCTAATATTCACTGCACAGTCACCAAATTATCCAAACTTCTTCGCTGAAGTCCTCACTTCATTCCTAGCTGCAGATCCTGCCTGTCATCCACACCTAAATGACTACATTACCCAGATACATAATTTGTTCACTCCATGATCTACCTTAAAATCATATTTTATGTCCAGAGGAATAAATACACTGAGAGGTCACTGGGATGCAAGAAGAGAAACAGCGAGGAGATTACATTTTTTTTTTTTTTTTTCGTTTTTCGAGACAGGGTTTCTCTGTGTAGCTTTGCGCCTTTCCTGGGACTCACTTGGTAGCCCAGGCTGGCCTCGAACTCACAGAGATCCACCTGGCTCTGCCTCCCGAGTGCTGGGATTAAAGGTGTGCGCCACCACCGCCCGGCCCGGAGATTACAATTTTAATTTCAGGGATTTTAACCCAATTGCTCTTAAGCCGGATTAAGAGAGCAATGAGGGAAATGGGTTTGGGCACGGTGTGGGGGAGACAGAAAGGAGCACAGCCTAGGGGAGGATTTGGTTAACTGAAGAGGGTTTCTTTTCTTAAGTTCACCCTTTAGTCCGCTGAGCAGCAAAGCATTCCCCTGAACTCTAAGGAGAACGAACTGGTGGTTAACAGCTAAAACCTGCATAGTAAGGACTTTTTGAAACATTGGCATCCTGGGAGTATCCCATGTGTTTAGGATTGGCCTAATCGAAATCTGCCACAGTGGGGCTTCTTCTAAGCAATGACTCATGTTGTTTTAGCTGGCAGTGACTCACAGCCTCACAAAGCATGACACAGCTTCAGATACAGCGTCGACGGCCAGCTTCTTCCCGTTACACACTGCCAGCTGCTGGACCCGTGGGCGTCCTCTAGTGTGGGGCTTTCTGCAGCTAAGCGCAATGGGGGCTGCATTTGATAGAAAAGAGCTGCCAAGTAGACCCTGCCATTCCAGAGAGGTACAAATGCAGAGGGGATGGAGTTTATGTTACAAATTCCAGAGCCAGGCATCCGTGCTTGGGTTTTCAAAACAGCCCGGCTGGAAACTTTCAGTTGGCTCTTTTCCTCGTTAATTGCTCGCTCACTCTATTGAGGTCAGTAAGTGCTTTTCTTTCAGATGCCAATGAAAAGTCACCGCAAGTCTGTTTTCTGACTCTGGGTTACACTGGAGGAGATAACACGCCTGGGTAGTTGTCCAGCACTGGAGAGGAAACTAAGGAAAGGACATTGTCCCTGATACCGCCTCTTTCTAAACCTTGGTGTTTCTCAGGAGGGAGCCCATGTTCCCCCGCTGTGGTACTTGCTCTTGGTTTGACTGAGCACTACAGACCATGTATGCCATGGGCCTGAATAACCGCTGTGGTGACAGGACCAGCTGACTGCTGACACTCAATGTCTGCTGACACTCCAGAGCCTGGCTCAACAGGGCTGTCACTCCCCAGAAGCCTTGGTAAAGACATGGTCTTCCTGCTTTGCTTTTCTGTTAAGCTGTAGAGATTCTTTCTTGAACGCCCCAGTCACTCCTGACTGGTCGAAGGAAGCTTAGTTCCTGTCATCAAGACACTCTAAACTCCCAGGCTGGCTAAATACAGGGAATGCCACCTCCGGGGGCCTGGCACTTAGCCGGAAAGCCCACCCCATTGTTAACATGTAACTAACACAACTGTCAACCACAGGAGTGCTGTCGTCATTAGAACTAAAGTTTATCAAAGTGGCTGCCTTGGAAAATAAACACAGGCAACCAGAGCCCAGAGGTAGATCTGACTCCCACCTCTCCAGAAGATTCAAAGCTAGACGAAGACCTCCAGGATTAGTTTCCTAAATGGGAGAGTTTGAAGCCCACCTTAGGCCAGCAGCCTCAACAATCTAAGAATCCCCGATGGATAATGGTTGTACTTAAGCTTACAGTGCCGGGAAGGCTCAGGAAAATGGTGCCGCAAGCGCCCTTTCCACTGCTGTTGTTAAACCAGGTATTCCTAGGGTGCTTGGGCTAGCCTCGAACTCTTGGGCTCAGGTGATCTTTCCACATCAGCTTCCTGGGCATCTGGAACTAAAGGCATTCTCTTGCAGTTATACTGAATGACCATAAGGCTCTCGGACACGACACAGCTCCCTGAAGTCAGAGCTTAGGACTCAATTCTCTAACTACATGAGGTTGAATAGCTGAATGTGTAAGAAGTCATCAACAGTAAAACTTTGTGGATACACTATAACCAATAATCCATTAAGAATCAAACACCCAGGCAATCGCAGCTGTTTCTGGCCACAGGGTCTCCTACTGTGTCACAGGATGTTGATGCAGCCTCCCTTTAAAATGTTCCTGTTGGCAAACCATGCAGTGCCAATACACTGACTAAAACACCTTGGCTCAGATCAGAAACTAAGGATAGGAATTGCAAGGTTTTTACTGTGCACATTTTCCTATTACCATTCCCTGCATGTATCAAATCCTTGGCCTGTATTATTTTACAGTGTTTGATTTTAAAAATTGCTGTCTGAATCCCGAATCATAAAAGAACTGCTGGGGATATCGCTATTCTTGATCTCAAATTGTGTTGCAGAGCTATAGTAAGAAAAACAGTAAGAGAAATATGGTATTGGCATAAAAATAGACATGTTGATCAATGGAATCGAATTAAGGACCCAGACATAAAGCCACACACCTCTGGACACCTGATTTATGTAAAGAAGCCAGAAATATACACTGGAAAAAAGACAGCGCCTTCAACAAATGGTGCTGGTCAAGCTGGATGTCTGCATGTAGAAGAATGCAAATAGATCCATACTTAGCACCCTGTATAAAACTCTACTCCAAATGGACTGAAGATCTCAACATAAAACCAGAGACACTGAACCTCATAGAAGAGAAAGTGGGGAACAGCCTTGAACTCACTGGCACAGGAGAAGACTTTCTGAACAGAACACTGATAGCGCAGGCATTAAGAACAACAGTTAATAAATGGCACCTCATGAAATTGAAAAGCTTCTGTATAGCAAAGGACACCATCACTCAGACAAAGCAACAGGCTACAGAATAGGAAAAGATTTTTTACTAATTATACATCCAGTAGAAGACTTGTATCTAAAATATATAAAGAACTCAAAAAACTGGACATAAAAAAAAAACACCTAATTAAATAATGATATACATAAATAGAGAATTCTCAAAAGATGAAACACAAATGGCTGAGAAACACTTAAAGAAATGCTCAACATTCTTAGTCATTAGAGAAATGCAAATCTAAATGACTTTGAGATTTCCTCTTACACTAGTCAGAATGGCCAAGATCAGTAAAACAAATGACAGCTCACACTGTCGAGGATATGGAGTAAGTGGAACACTCCTCCACTGCTTGGGGGAGAGAAAACTTGTACAGCCATGGAAACCAGTGTGCTGGTCCCTCCAGAACCCGGACACAGACACATTAAGGCCCAGGAAGATCACTCTTCAGCATAACCCCAAAGTACTTTACATCCCATTACAGAGACACCTGCTCGTCTATGTTCATTTCTGCTCTGTTCACAGTAGCCAGAAATGAGAAACAGCCTAGATGTCCATCAGCTGAGGAATGGATCAGGAAAATATGGTATATTTATACAACAGACTATTATTCAGCTGTTACAAAAAAAAAATAATGAAACTTGCAGGTAAATGGATGGAATTAGGGAAAAAAATTATCCCAAGTGAGGTAACCCAGACACAAAAAGACAAATGCAGTATGTATTCATTTGTAAGTGGATGTTAGCTGTTAAGTACTCCAGAAGCAGGCTACAATCTGTATAACCACAGGGGTTAGGTAGAAAGTAAAGGATTCCAAGGGAGGGAAGTATCTTCCTAGGAAGAGGAAATAGAATACTTATGGATCGACAGAGGAGGACTAGAATGGAAGGGTCAAATGGGGAGGAGCAGCTAAAACTAAGGACCACTTGAGGTCATATGGAAACCTACTACAGTAAAAGCTTCTTTTAAAATATATATAATATATAATATATAACATAATGTACAATACACATGACATATATATTTATATTATATCATATAATATTACATATACATATAATACATAATTAATTAACCATACACATATAATTATATAATCAATATAATTGAAAAATGACATATATGTAATATAATATAAACATATACTTATATTATGTATTATATAATGTATATAATATAAATTATGTATACTAATATAAATATTTATATTATATTATAAATTTTATATATATAATATATATGTATGTGTCTTCTAAAGAAGCTTTAACTATAGTAGGTTTCCATATTGTTGTTATCTGGTGATTCCATTTAAATTATTCTCTAATAAATATTTTCTAAATAAATATTATTTTCCAAAAATCTAAATGGAGTCACCAAATAACAGGGGAAACACAACATCACATAGGTAATTTTTTTTGCCACCAAGTGAAACATCCAGTGCCAGGAATGAGTTACATCTAATTAAGTCGTTAGCCAAGGGGCCCCATGGAATCCTCCAAACAACTCGGGTTATAGCCAAGGCTTTTGGCTGTTTCCCACAAACTCATGGGAAGGCCCTATTGCTGAAGACAACATCTAAATATATTACTGAATATGGAAAAGTCGAGCTGGGACCTAACTAGTACCGTCACCCCTAGTGACTAGTGTTCATGGTACTAGAAGATACTCTGTTGGCTACCAGAGGAGAAAGCTGAACCCCAAGCCAGCTACAAACCCTTCAGTCCACAATGGTGACCTGCCTGCATGATGCGCTGGTGGTACAGTAGCGGCACTTAAGTTGTGGGAGTAACCAACCACTACTGGATTGGACTTAAGGCCCACTCCGTGAGATGGAACCCCTGCGTGACCCTGCTCAGGTGGCCAAGAGTCTGAGACTAGATAGGCATGGATCTGGGGAGGGGGGTGGGGAAGGGGGAACAAGTATTATTGTTCTGCTAAAGGAGCACAGCAATAAAACGACTCCTAACGACATCCTACTGTACCTATAGATCAATGTCTCATTCAGCCACCATCAAAGAAGCTTTCCCCTAGAGAAGACGGGAACTAATAGAGACCTAAACCCGGACAATGTGCAGAGAGTGAGAGACCTTGGAAAACTCAGTCCTAAATGGGATGTCTCCAGCAAATCTGTCCCTTCAGGGCTCAGGGAACTATGCAGAAGCCAACGGGGATGGACAACACCAAGGAGACAAGGCCTTTTAGACACAGGATTCGCACTCATAGGAACTCACCGAGACTGTGGCAGCATGCGCAGGGCTTATACAGACCCAAACCAGATGAGGTCCCAGCTCTGAGACGGGGATGTAGACACAAGCTCCCACCCCCCAACCCAGAGGTCTCCAAGCAACAGCTACTCTAAAAGGAAAGTCTCACTGGTCATGCGAACCACACTTCATGGCAGGCCCCATGCCCAGCAGGACATGGCCAACATAAAATTAACTCAAGGGCATTTCTGCAAATTTCTTTGTCTAATTGTCTTTGTGCGTTTATGGCCTTACTGGTCTTTTGCTTGCATATTATGGTTTCCAATTTTGAGTTTTTAATGGGTCTTGTTTGTGAGTGTATCTATCTGAGTGTGTATGTGCTTCTCATGGTCTTTTCAGCTTGTTTCTCTTTTCTTCTTTCTGTTTGCGAGTTTGTTCATTTTGCTTTATCCTGTTTGTTGTTTGTTTTTGTTTGTTTGGTTTTTTTTTTTTGCTGTTTGTTTTCTTAAGAGAGCTAAAGGAAGGCACGGACTTGTAGCGGGGAGGAAGTGGGGATGGCCTGGGAGGAGATGAGGAAGGGAAAATCATGATCAGAATATATTATATAAAATAACTATTTTCAGTTTTTAAAAAATTAAAAATTAATAAAATTGCTGTCTGAATTAGTCATTTAAAAATTAGTAAATAATTTTCAAGTTAAGCAAAATTTCTAGCCATTTCTGAAATAGCACTAAGCATAGTTATGCCACTTTATACTACATATTTATAAAAGAGGTGTTCTCAGAATTAACAATTATAAAATCAAAGTTTCATTTGACCCTGAAATACAGTGCTCTACATCCTATAGTATCAATTATTCAGCCAAAACTTGATTATTTATGTAAAAATATATAAAAAGCACATCTACCTCATTAGCATTCAAATTTGCTTTTGATTTTAGTAAATGGTAATATTTATATGCCAAAAATTGTTTTACAATAATTTTTATGATTCTTTATCAGTTAACGTTTGATAGGTATGCCTATTTTATCTATCAATACACTCAGTTGCATAAACATTTATGATGAGAGGAGGTTGTGAAAGGCAAAATGTTAAGAGGCTGTGGTGATATTTTGTTTGTGATCTAACAAATTAACAAATAAAGCTTGCCTAAAGATCAGAGTGTGGAGCTAAGCCACTAGTTAGCCACAGAGGCCAGGGAGTGGTGGCTCACACCTTTGATCCCAGCACTAGTTAGGTGGAGACAGGAAGTGATACGGCTGGGCGGAGAGAGGAATATAAGGCAGAGGAGACAGGAACTCAGTGCTATCTCAGACTGAGTACTCAGTAGAGGTAAGATGTCTCTAGCGGCTGCTGCTCTGCTTCTCTGATCTTTCAGCTTTCACCCTGATATCTGACTCCGGGTTTTTATTATTAAGACCAATTAGGATTTGTGCTATAAGAAGCCCTGGTAGAGGGTCTGCTGGGGGGTCTGGAAGGATCTGATGAATCTGGTGGATCTGGGCAGTTTGCTCAGTAGGTAAAGGGCTTGCCATACAGGCATGAAGACCAGAGTTCAGATGCCCATGGAAAATTGGTGTGTGTGTGTGGGGGGGGGGGGGGGGGTGGTGACTGTGTGTTTGGTGTGAGTGTATGAGTGTGTATGTGACTGTTTTGTGTGACTCTGTGTGTGTTAACCCATCTATAATCTCAATGCTCAGGAGAAAGAGGCAGAGGATCCCTGAGCAAGCTAGCTAGTCAAATCATCAAGCTTAGGACTGAAGTGACTGAGCCTCAACATATAAGGTGCAGAGTCACCAAGGAAGGAACCTGACATTCGTTTATGGCACCTGCATCATATACATTGTCCACACTCATCCGAACATGCCCACACACAGGCATGTACAGGCACGCACATGCGGGCACACACACATACACGGAGGCACAAACAGAATAAAATATATGCAAAAATGAAAGACTGAACCAAAGCTGGACATTTATAACATCTTCCATTTAAAGGCTGCTCTCAATGAATCAGTCATCAAACTGACACACACAAAAAAATGACATATGAATAATATGCTAATCAGTGTCACAGGACTGCAGCGACATGTTGAAGGAACGGGTTTTGGAAGGAGACAAGGAGGAGCCTGGGCTCCCATGGCCTTGCTGTGTGTGTGCGTGTGCGTGTGCGTGTGCGTGTGCGTGTGCGTGTGTGTGGTCCTCAGGGACTCCCCTTTGCCTGAGTGGCTGTGTCACAGGACTTGCATGTCAAGCTCTTAGCTCAGTGTTTGCCCCACAGTGAGCACCCAGGAAAGCGAAGACGCTGATGCGTGACTAATGGCTGAATGCTCGCTAGAGCGGCAAGTGATAGTCGTGGTGAGGAAGAACCGCTCCGATTACTATCATCAAGGAAACTTCCAGAAAACAAGTTTAGCTTTATGTCTTTAACTGCATGTGCACTCTCCTTCGCATCTATTGCTACTTAAATATAGTTTTAATCCCAACCACTAACATATGAACTTGGCCTACTCTGCAGAATTGGAACTTTTAGAGTACAGCAGTGAAGGTGAGGTAAATGTAGGGAGGACTGTCTGTCAGTTACTGTCACGATGTCCTTTGTTCATTTAAAAGGGGTCTCACTGTGTAGCCCTAACTGGTCTAGACTCGCTTTGGAGACCAGGCTGGTCTTGAACTCACAGAGATTACACAGACTCCGCCTCCAGAGTGTTGGGATTAAAAGTGTGCACCACCATGCGGGCATATTATCATTTTTTAATTTGATATTTTTCTAGCCTCTGTCAGATTTCTCACAATGGTGAAGGAAGCCTGAAATCCTAGCAATCGTGAGGACAAGGCGGGAGGATTGTGATTTTTGAGGCCAGCCTTGAAGAGGAGGAGTTGGGGGAGGAGGAAGAAGAGGAGGAAGAGGAGGAGAAGAAGCAGAACAATGGAGAAACCACGTAACTTCATCAGTGGCTTTTGTGGGAACACAGATACATTAGTGTTTGTTTGAAGACAAAGGCACCGATCAGTGTTTTCTGTGTCGATTCTCATAGATAAGCAACAAAGAACCAACTTCAAATGAACTCTTGTCCCTACACGTTACAGATGTCAAAAAGAAAAAAAAAAAATCCCGTGACTCCCCACAAAGTTCATGGCAAAGAGAAAGATTTGTCTTTCTACCTAAAAAATAATCAGCACCACAACCCAGAAGGACTAAAACAGCTTAGCTAAGTCTCACTTGCTTGACAGCTTAAGAATTCCTTCATGCTTCTTTATCTCCAGCTTGCAGCTCCTCCTTCCTGTCTTCGAGCTGTTTGTATGTAGTCACTGTCCAGTCATTGGATGGATCGGCAGAGAGCGTACAGACTTAGTTGTGCAGAGTAACATGAGACCCCAGCTGTTCCTCTAAAGGAGGCTTAGCATACACTCCCCCACCCTTGGAATAGCCTGGCACTTGACACCTGCTAGACAATTTATCTGTCACAGTCATTTACTGATGTGTGACAGGACACTCGGGGTACCCAAAGGATGCTTGAGAGCACCCCCACTCCCGTTTATTTTTTAATCAGCATACAAAGCAATGGGTTTCCTTGTGGCATTCTGGGGGATACTCCGTTTTCACTGATCCTCCGGCTCTTCTTGACCATGGCTCTCCATTTAGCTCCTACCCTGATTCATACCATGTGCATTCTACTACCCTGCCCACCTCCCTCTCCTAAAGCCACTTTAGGGGCTCACTTCTAGTTTCCTAACCTCTGCCCACACTTCCACACAAATACACACACATGGATCTGTAGATGAGAGAAAACACGTGCTGTTTGCCTTTCTGAGCCCGGGTTACCTCACTGTATGTAAGACTGTCTAGCGTCAACCATTTTTCCTGAAAACTATATAAGTTCACTTTTCTTTACAACGGGACAAAAGTCTGTTGTGGCTACGTTCCACAACGTGTTCAGTATCCGTTCATCAGTTGATGGACAGATAGGTGGGGTCCATGTCCTTGCTATTGGGATAAGAACAGTGATAAGCTCAGATATGGATGTGTCTCCGTGGCAGGATACGGAGTCCTTTCGGTTCGTGCCCAGGAGCAACACAGATGCATCATAGGGTAGTTCTACTTTTGCCAGGTGGCTGAGCTATTTACACTCCCTCCAACAGGGGATGCTCCTCCCACTATCTGTCAGCAATTGTTTTCTTGACCACAGCCATCTGAATGGGCGGCAGATGGAATCTCAAAGTGGTTTTAATTTGCATTTCCATGATAGCTAAGGATCTTAAGCACGCCTTAAAATAGCTATTGGCCATTGGTGTTTCTTTTACTGAGGACCTGTCTATGAGCTCATTGGCCCATTTGTTGATGGCGAGTTTGGGAGTTTAATTTTTGCTGTTCTTTATGTAGTCTAGATATTAACCCCTGCCTGGAGTATAGCTGGCAAAGGTTTGCTCCCATTTTGCAGGCTGTCTGTTCACGCTGCTGATAGTTCCTTCTCATATGTGGAAGCTTTTAAATGGCATGTAATACACTTATCAATTTTTATGGCCATTTTTTGTGCTGCTGGTGGGTCTTGCTTAAATTATACCCTAAAGTGTTTCCTCTCTGTTTTCCTGTAACAAGTTCAGTGGTCCTTGTTTACATTAAGGTTTTTAATCTTGTCTTGAGTAGATTTTTGTGCAGGATGAGTGAGAGATGTAGATCTAATTTTACTCTTCAGCATGTGGGAAAATTAACAACAATAACTAATACTTTAAGCCTGGTGTGGTGGTCCATGCCTGTAATTCTAGCACTTGGCAAAGATCACAAGTTCCAAACCAGTCTGGGCTACACAGGGAGCTGCAGAACAAGGCACTGTCTTAAAGAATAATAATTATTAACATGATCATTATTGAAATTATAGAAATAAAACAATATACCAATATGGGTCACTTACTCTTTGGTAACTTATACATCTTAATAGGTGCTCACTAAAGTGTTGCATCAACTCATACAACATTTATTCACTTATTTGTTTTTACATTTTATTTTATTTAGTGTGTATGCACGCGTATGTGTGTGTGTATGTGCACATGTATACATTCATGTCCCACTGCATGCATATAGAGGTCAGAGGTCAACTTTGAGGAGCCTTTTCTCTCCTTCTACCATGAGGCTCCTGGGGATTGAATTCAGGTCATCAGGCTTGGCAGCAAGCACCTTTACCCTCTGGGCTACCTCTGTGGTCCTCATGCTATATTTTTTTTTGGAACAATCAAGAAAAGTTTCATTTCTACACTGATTAGAGAAGTGGTTGACTTTGTATTTCCATATAAAGAGATTTAAAAACAGTACAAAGTCAACTACTTAAAGTCCCCAAATTTCCTTCAAAGAAATATTCTATTCACATCTTTTGCTTTGGTACAGAACATTTTCCTTTTTTTCTCAGCTGGAGCTGATATCTAGAGACCATTCAGTTGAGGAATAAGAATGTGGCAATTACTCCAAAAGTAACATCGTTTGGTTTGATGGTGGAGTGTAAAGAAATTTGATTATATTCAAATTGGGATGTTTACGTGGGTTAAAATACATAAGCAGGGTACCCTCCTCGGACCTGTTGAAGTCCAGGCTCACTCCTTTCCTGGACAGGGTCATGCAATTTTCCAGCCCCTAGGAGCCTGTAGGGCAGGGCCATGGGAATGCCCTATGGTGGCCTAATTGGGATTTTATCCAAAATGTTAATAAAATAAGTGAGTTTTAAAAAGATATACATATGCGGACACTCAGTTAATACCCTAGGAGAGCTTAGATGTCAAGACACTGCTAAGAAATAAAGAAGAAGATCTAATCACGGAACATTTAATCTAGCAACTTTCTGACTTTTTTCTTTCTCTTAAAGCTTCAATAAAATTCCTCTTCCAGCCGGGCGGTGGTGGCGCACGCCTTTAATCCCAGCACTCGGGAGGCAGAGCCAGGCGGATCTCTGTGAGTTGGAGGCCAGCCTGGGCTACCAAGTGAGTCCCAGGAAAGGCGCAAAGCTACACAGAGAAACCCTGTCTCGAAAAACCAAAAAAAAAAAAAAAAAAAAAAAAAAAAAAAAAAAAAAAAAAAAAAAAAAAAAAATTCCTCTTCCAAAAAAAAATAAAGGAACTTTAAAAATTAGAAAATTTACCTTCATGGTTTTCATGAAGTCAAGCCAGGCAAAACTAAATCATGTTATCACATGGCCACTGATGTCTCCTCACACTGGATTCACTTTGTAGACTTGATAGACATAAAAATAATAAAGTTAGAAAGGGTGATGAATAGATAATTTCATGGTACATAAATTAAGTCAAACTGAGATGAAATGAGAGAAAAATCACCATCAGAACACCACAGTAATAAACTTTGCTGCCATGATCCATAGACAGAGGCTAAAATCAGTACAGGATAGTTGGGGAAGAAAAGATGTTTGCATAAAGTATTTCCAGAAGGACAATAATTAATGGCAAAGGGGGAAATGGTGACTCTGTGGTATAGGAAGCTAGCAACGAGCCAGGCAGCGGTGGTGCATGCCTTTAATCCCAGAACTCGGGAGGCAGAGCCAGGCGGACCTCTGTGAGTTTGAGGCCAGCCTGGTCTACAGAGTGAGTTCCAGGACAGGCACCAAAGCTACATAGAGAAACCCTATCTCGAAAAAAAACAAAAAACAAAACAAAACAAAAAGCTAGCAACTCCACCTTAGCCAGGTGACCAACGTTAACATCACTACAACAACCTAGTGTCTTGGACCTGACAAGATGGCCTGTCCTCACTTTCACAGAATTTTCTCATACTCTCACTGACTTCATAAGAACACACTGGACTAATTAATTTAAGTGACTTCCTATAAAATCACCAACAAGTTCTCAACAAGTGCCAGAGTCATAAAAGACAGATTAATCACAACAGAGAAGCCTCGGGGGACATGCTTAGTTTCACCATGGGATCTTGGGTTCAACTACATAACTGGAAAATTAACTATAGCAAGAAAATCAGTGAAATAAAAATATAGCCTGTAGTTTTGTAGTTTAGTTAACTGCAGTATGCCATGGTTAATTTATTTAGTTTTGACCACTGCCATGCTGGTTTTGCAACACATAAACATTTAAGGAATCTGGGTGAAGGTTATTGTTGCAAATTTTCTGTAAATGCAACTGTACAACCTGAAAATTAAAAGTTAAGAGGACAAAGGTGCTTCTAGGCCACTCTAAACTTCCTGTGTGTTTGTGCTTACATTAATGGTCAGGGAGAACTGAGCAGGTTAAAAATGGATAGACCAACTGGCCAAATGTTTAGCCAAATGATAGGATCAAAGGAAATACACCAGATGTTTGGCAACCGTTCTACATATGGAGGCACCTCCGCTCAGCAGGGAGTTCATAAAGGAAACCAGAGACATCAGCTCTGCTTTCAACCACACCATAAAAATGGCCTATAAATACCCATCCTCATCCAAGAATTCCATTTTCATTACTATTTCTGAACCTCCTAGAACAAGAAGCCCACCATCCCCTGGAATTTGGTGTCCTTTGTACATGCACAAGCTCACATGGACCTACACAAATGTTTAATTTTAGCAAATGTTGACCTGTTGAAATACCTATCTTTTAAACTAATTCCAAACCAGAAAAGTATCCCCAAAACAGATCAACACTAAAAGTTGCTGTTTAGTTTTGCTCAAAATATTTACTTCCTCATCATCATCAAATCTGTTTTATCAAAGTGTTCTCATTATAAATAAAAGTGTCTGTGATATTAAGATCCAACAAGACTTCACCAAATGGGGACAGGGCTGCAGAGACCCCATGGGTAACCCTGGATGGTGGCTCTGTTTGTTTTTTAGAAAGAGCTGTTTTATTTATTTCTCTATTTTTTTTTTGTCATTTCTCAGGAAGTTTATTGTACAACTAGAAATAATCATGGTCATTTTATATCAGGCCCTCCCCTCAAATGTCTACATCATTATTTCATATAACCAAGGAAATGCCTAAAAACAAAACAAAAAAACAAATCAAAAACAAAAAAAAAAAACAAAAACAGGGCAATGAGCACCATCTTTGGCTAATTCTCACTTTATAAGTGGAAGTATTTTGGATGTTTATCAACATTCCCCTGCTTCTGAGTATAAGTTTGACCTTTCTAAAAAGCATGATTCTGAAGATAATTTCAACAATTTATTTTCATAGATCAGAACATTTACAGAATCTCATCTATTAGCCCAATAAAACAAACTGATATTTAATGCTACAGGCATATAAACATGACTCCTGAGAAGTCAGAGCAAAGAAAGACTGTATAGTCTTTTAAGTCAATTCCTAAGAAAATCTTAAAAGACAAAAGTTGCATGAGAAAATTATTGTTAAGAATTAACAACCAGCCTGGTGGAGGCGGCAGCGGCCGGCAATCCCAGCACTTGGGAGGCAGAGGCAGGTGGATCTCTGTGAGTTCAAGGCCAGCCTGGGCTACAGAGTGAGTTCCAGGAAAGGCGCAAAGCTACAAAGAGAAACCCTGTCTCGAAAAACCGAAAAACCAAAAAAAATTAATTAGAAAAAAAAAGAATTAACAACAAAGACTACCCACACTCTGCTCTATTATAAAGTGGAGAAACATAATGACAGAGATCATAGAAAACAAAAGGGAATTCTAAAAGAAACACAGAAGGGCTCAGAAGGAAATACAGTGGTATTTTAAGTGCCCCAACTCCACAGGCAAATTCCAAGAAGGAAGAGCATGCTTTATTTACCAGTATACTGTTTACTCTCCATGTACTGACTTCTTAGAAAGAAATAGACAAAGGATGATCCATATATTAAATATCATAATATTGCTTATCTACATTAAATGATTTTTTTTAATTGAAACCTGGAGAAGACGTATTGCCAACCAACCCCAGTGGATAGTCTTTTAGGTACCCAGTGCATTGATTTCTGAGATACGAGATTGTTCCATTCATTACATCCCATGTTTAGTTGTAATCCATCAATCAAACAAGGCAAGAACAAGACATTGCCTGAATTCTTCCAAATTCTGAGATGGGAGCTGTAAAATTCAGATATTTAAATGGATCCCATATATTTGAATGGTAGTTGATGTTTTAGATGAGCTTATTTTGACTTGTTTAGTTGCCCACTAATCAGGAGCCACTAACAGGGAACCACCTACCAAGAATGTCTACTGCCCATCAAGGACATCATCAACATTTATGACATCTCTTTGGAGTTGTTCAATGCCATAAGTTGTTCAACTAGTCTACTCAGAAGAGGGTCACAGGCAAGGTCTGGCAATCCTACCCCAAGACTGACAGGCACATTTTCCTGGTTATTTACTCTAACAAAACTACATAAGAAAACAGCAGGCCCCAGAGGAATCTAGGTGATGACTTCAATGAGACTGCAGCAGAAAGAGTGTGGCAAACAAGGGCCCCAAGGCCAGCACAAGGAGCAGCCATTACTATTCCTCAGCCTCAGACAGTTTTGACAGGCAGCAGAGTGGACCCCAGGTCCTAGGCCCTGCCTTCTTAACCAGAAGTTGGAAATCCGGTTATGTGAAACTTCCTATACCAGAAATTGTATCACTTCTTTCCTTCCAAAAGTTCTATTGTCTCATCCTTTCGCTAAAAATTCCATTGGTCTGCCCACATTCTTGTGGCAGGAAGAACATCCCATTTATCTTTGTGTTTCCAATGCTTGACATGTTACTAACACATAGTTTGTGCCAACAGGCTGAGTTTGGCTCTTTAAAATCCTGCCATTTTTATCTTGGCCCTGTTATAGTCTTAGTCAGAATCCATTAACATCCTCAAGAAATATTTATTTGGCTACTACAATATACCAGATACTTCTTTGTTATTTGAATACAATGGTGGGGGAAATAAACAAAACATAGAGATAGTGAATATATTATATTATATAGACCCCAAATTCAAAACCAGATAAACTAGGTGTAGTAGAGGCCTGAGGAGGAAGGAGGAAAGATTAGCTTTGATTTCCACCTATGCTAGCAAGAGCTAAAAAATGATCCTTGGGAAGCCAGAGCCCACGGTCACCTACCCAGACGGCTCACTACTCTACAAGTAGGCTCCAAATACATAAGCGATTTTAGGAAAGTGTGTTTCTGAGAAAGTGCTTTCTTCCAAAGTAGAACAATACCATCTTGCTTCTTGGCTTGAAAGGAAGTATTGATCATTAGCTAGTAAGTCAAAGGTTAATGACTGGGTCTGATCATTTCTGTTATCAGACACATGATTAATGATGTAGTATCCTCCGGCTCCCGGTAAACACAGGAACCTCTATTTCCAATGCTTTTACTGAGGACCAGGGAGTTAAGTTATTCTCCCAGGATTCTGCTGTTCGAAGGCTGGAAGGATGTGGGAATGCACACCTCCATTCCCTGCCTCAGAGGAGTGAAAAACAGAGAGTCCTATAGAGTGCCAGGCAACCACCAAAATTACAGAGTTGGACCTGATTGGTTTATGGTAAGAGATGGACTGGCCCACTCTCAGGCATTATCATTCCACCAGACCACATGCTGGGCTAATAAGACATCTCCCTCCAATTCCCTTTCAGCGACCTGGCTGGTGCCCACAGACAGCTGCTAAGGCTTATAACAGACAGTGACACCCAAGCCGTTTAAGAATGTACAAAATCGGCCCTTGCTTTGCATCAAATCACGTCTACTTAGTCACTCCTAGTGTAAGCCATAATGGTCAAAGACGGTGTTTTGTTTTTAAAGAATTGCACACTAACACAGAGGAGAGTTTGTATCTGCAAGCAGCCTTTAAACGATGTGCATGACTCCTACTGCCGGAGCAAACTGGTCCATTTCTCACCGTCTATATAAAAATGAGATTTGACTCAACATGCTCTCTTTGGAAGAAACAATCATTTCTTTGTTCGCCAAGCCCAGTGTCGTCCCTAAACCAGTGTGGTTGGTTCATCCCGTGGATACCTTCCAAAGCATGTTCTGTAATCACAAATCAATTAAATTGGGAAACAGAAGTAATTATAATCCCATAAAGGGAAAGGTGTGAGGGGAAACAAGTAACTGAAAAACAACAGTGATATAAAATGCCACAAGGAGAGGAAACCAAAGTGTAGGCTTCAAAATAAATAAAGCATCCCTCGATGTCTTCATAGCGGATGGGCAACACTTAAGCAAATGAACTTCCCCTAAATATGCCAGAGAGCAGACAGACCATCTCACATTCGGAATATTTCTGTGCACTCGCCTTCGGTGTCGTTAGTGGGGCTCCAACTGACCTTGATCCACCGTGGAACAGATGGACACTGTCAGAGCAATGTAATACAGACCCCTGGTTTATTAAATGCACGTGTTGAGGGGGTTATACACTTCTTCCCACCCAAAGAAATACACAGGAATTGAATTTGCTGCATAGAATCGACACGGGCAGTAATGGAATAATGATACCACTCTATTTACACAATTGAGAGAGTATTTACGCTAGAAGTCAATTTGTTACGTCAGAGGAAGTTTCCTTTCGAGAGAAACTTTAGCTCCAAATAGTTCATCTGAGTGTTTGAGAGAACTTTTTTTTTTCTTTTCCTCTGGCTTGTGTTTGGTTTTTAATAATATTTTAAAATTGCTCCAGTACCTGGTGAGAGCCTTCCACAGCAAGGATGAGTGTGTCCAACTCATCATAAAGTTTTAGCAGGTCCCCCCGCTCCGCTAGCCTCAGCCAGCCACACACAGACTTTTTGCCCACGCTATTTCTCATTACCCGTCAGGACCATACGAACAGCAGCAGGCTCAGTTCATCAACTCCACAAAAACTTGCCAAAGCGCTGCCGCCCCCTCCCCCCGCCCCGCCCGCCCGCCCGCCGGATGCTGGCGCGGCCCTCGGTGCGGCTCGGTACCTGCTGAGCGGGTGGCTGGCGGCGGTCCGGGGCGCGCAGCGCGGCTCTGCGCCCTGGGGTTGCGAGCGCGCGTGCGAGTGGTAGGCGGTCAGCACCACGCCGCCCGAGTCCTCCACCTCCATCCTCAGCGGCGCATGTCCCCGCGCCGACCCAGAACAAAGAGCCGGACCAGCGTGGACCAGCTCCGGGAGCGGGTCAGCGGCCCAGAGCGTCCGGCGCCCCACGGCTCGACCGCTAGGGCCGCCCCGCCCGCCCGCCCGCCCGCGGACCACGCCCACACAGTACAAGGGACTGATTAGCATACACTGGGGGCCACGCCCACAGAGTACAGTGAATAGATTAGCATACATTTGAGGGCCACGCCCACACAGTACAAGGGACTGATTAGCATACAGTGAAGGCCCCACCCACAGAGTACCCTGAACATCCCCGCCCATGGATCCCTGCTTCTAGGAAACTGGAAACCTGCTTGCCTGGAGCTTGTGGCTCCCGCCAGCTGCTCTAGTAAAGTTTGTGTTTTTCTTCCTTTGTTTCTCTTTTCCTCTTCTCAGCCTCCTCCTCGCCCCCTTCCTACGGGAGGCTTATCCCACGGCTAGGAACATTTCCTGCCTGGCAGTCAGAAGTGAGACAGAAACCATGCCTTAGGCAAGAGGGGAGAGGCTAGGTCTGGAATAGGTGCTCTGAGGAAGAAAGGGAGAAAAATGTGACGCTCTCATTTAAGCATCCGAATCAAAAACTGAAGAATTGGGTTGCACTGCTGTTTGCTAGTCAAGTTACAACAAACTTGATTTTCCTTCTGCCCAGGCAATCCCTCGGTAAGCGCGAGACAGCACTTCCTTCCTATACCCTCAAGACTGCAGCAGCCAGACCCTTACCTCATTCTTAACATCCCTTTCCTCCACCCAGGCCTGATCACACTGAAAGATACTGTTTCCAGACTGTCTGAAAGCTAGTCCTGATTGCCATGGGCTCAGTGGATGGTATTTTCAGGGGGCTTCTTAAGGGGTGGAGTATAAATACACACACACACACACACACACACACACACACACACACACACCACACACAGAGCATACCCAAAAGTGCAGTATAATCTTTCCCCTGATCATGTTTCTGTCTGGAACTCCGTTAAAAATTCTCTCCCCTGCCCCCTGTGAAACCTCTTAGTGACCATCAATCAAAGCCCTCTTCCCACCCCCTGCTCCCTACCCCACCCCCCCAAACCCCCCTTCCCCCACCACTTTCTAGAAATTGCTCTTGCTTTTGTTACAGGAATAATTTCATTCTGCCCTGTAATTACGCCAGTCTGCCCAGACCATGCCCTGTGCGCTTCTTTGCTCCAGCATCCACTTGAGTAATTGCTAATGGGTCGTGGTCACCACCCCCCACCCCCACTCCCCCAGAGCACAGATGGAACCAGGAAACTCTTCTCAGGATGAAACACCAAGGAGCTAGAAAGCTCTGAGGGGAAAGTCCAGTGCTAACTCAAGATCAAATTACTATTTTCCAGCAAGTTGGTGCTTTCTACTAAACAGCAGGCTTCTGGAAGGTCTGGTGTCATTCTTTGCTTTTATAGCCCAGAGCCCCTCCTGTTTTGCATGGCAGAAGATGTGCTGGATAGTTTTATGTCAGTCAACTTGACACAAGTTAAAGTCATCTGAGAGGAGGGGAGTCTCAATTAAGAAAATGCCTTCATTAGAAGGGGCTGTAGGCAAGCCTGAGGGCATTTTCTTAATCAGTGATTGATGGGGAAGCCCAGCCCATCGTGGGTGATTCCATACCCTGGGCTACTGGTCCTGGGTTCTATAGGAAAACAGGCTGAGCAGGCCTTGTTTAGAAAGCCAGTGAGCAGCACCCCACCGTGGCCTCTGCATCAGCTCCTGCCTCCAGGATCCTGCTCTGTTTGAGTTCCTGCCCTCACTGCCTTTGATGATGAACTGTTTCACGGAACTGTGAGTGAAATAAGCTCTGTCTTTCCAACTTGCTCTTGATCATGATATTTCATCACAGCAGTAGTAACCCTAACTAAGACAGACGGCTTAGTGGATGAATGAATGGGTTGATTATGAGGGCACTGGTGAAGGAAACAGCATTCTCTGGGTAGTAGTTCTTATCTTTCCGTCCAGCCAAGAAACTTTTGTAAGTGACTCACGGGACTTCATAGCACCCAAACAACAAACAAAAACAAGTTGTGTATGTGGTGCCATTTTCCAAATGTTTGTGTGTGTGACTGACTCGATTAAATAGAACTCTGGTCAGCATTGTTGGGTTTTCAGGTTTCAGAAAGAAGTTAGACTGCATATATTGCATAGCAAAATATGTTATTCAAGCTACTTCCATTAGCCCTTCAGATTGGCTGACCTGATGTTACTTAGAGTCTCTGTATCTAGGGGCTAGAGCACCATGGGATTAGGACATCTGTAAACCAGAAGAGAAACCACCAGGAAATCTAGAGGGATGGGAAGAGGTTGTGCCCCAGTCCTCAGGCTTATCTACTGTGGGTGGGAGGACTATCCTTCCACCTGAAGCCATGATCCTGGTGATAGCCATTCCTTGGCTGCTGTCTCCAGTGTCTGGCAACTACTCCCTACTTGGTAAGCAGATCCGGGGTGGTGATGGCTCAGTATGCTTGAATCGTGCCATACTTTTTCCTTTACTCCTGACACGACTTTATAGACAGTCCCTCTTTCCCTAAGATAGTCTTCATCACCTGAGCGGCCTGTTCCTTCTCCTTCTATCAAGACACTGAGTGATATACATTCAGCCTGCCCTGTAAGCAAGGCAGTCTCCCATGAGCAAAATGGCTAATGTCGCTATAGTGGTATAATTGTGCTTACCAGGAAAGACCAAAAAAAAAATTGTCCCTGAAATTGTTTTGCCTGTAAATAATTTCCAGGTTTAGCAATCAAATACACCATGAAAAAACTTTGGGGAATGAGGTATAGCTCCATGGTGGGACACTTGCCTGACATGCTCACTACCCGGGCTTTGATACTGACAGATCTTCAGGACTGAATGAAAAGAAGCAGCAGAGACAGGGACTGAAGACAGGAGACTTTTGGGCTTGGAGTCTTTGGGTTTCAGAATATCCATCTGGCATCATGATCTAATAGAATCTATTAGCATCTTGACATCTCCAGATGTCAAGTGAACCACTGGCTAGGGATGACAGTGCAAGGCAGTGACAGCCGGCTGGATGGTAGAGCAAGGAGACAAGAGGAACTTCCGGGAAGATACAGTTACCTAGACAGTGGACTACAGGCATTGGCTCTGAAATAACACTTTCTGTAAATTGGAATAAGGGCAAAGAGAAGCAAGTTTGAGTTTCCTGTGAAAAACACTGGGCTGAGAATCGGGAGACACAGGTGTCACACCAGCCTAACACCAGCAGAGCATGGAACCCTGAGCAGGATGCTAGAGCCACTTCTGCACATGTGAAAGAAAGGCACATACCACGTGCCAGGTTCTGTCCTAGATGTCAACACATCAGCCCACATCAGATACCTTCCGAGGATGAAATAAATACCACTGTTCACAGCACCAAGTTACAGCTGAACTACAGCTGTTTGCCTGAGAATACCAGGCCAGGATGGGGCAGGCTGGAACTCATACCAGGCTGTCTGCAGCCTGAAACCAGGTTCTTAAGTGTTACACAGTAGGTTTCCTAAGATGTAAAATGTATTCTTCTTTAGTTAATGTAATAAAATGAGTAGGACTTGATTTATGTTTCTTCACGCAACTTTTCATAAACCTATTTAGTATGTTAAAGGTTGAATGCCACCAGTATAAAAAAAATAAATGAAGTGGTAATTATATGTATTTTCCGTGCATAATGCTTTTTTAGATGTGTATGTAATTTATTCTCATCTGCTCTTAGAATTTGTTGAAGACTAACTCAGTCTTGTAGATCTGTCTGTAGGTGGGCATGATAGGGCATCAGAGAGCAATAGAATTTGGGGGCTATGAGTGTAGCAAGACTTAGCTTTCTCAATGAACAGAAGAGGGAGAATGGTCTAAAAGGCTGGAAAGCTGAGTCTGGGTCTGGATTATAGATTTGCCACTTACTGAATATACTATTCTAATTTCCTAATTAGAAATGACCAAATATCCTCCCAGGATTGGTGGGAAAGCCAAGAGCCTATCTTTAAAACATCTATCACACTGGTAAACATAATCTGTGCTGGCTAGTCTTTCATTAAAGTCCACTTGAGATAACAAGCTAGAATTATCTGAAAGGAGAGAACCTCCATTGAGAAAATGCCTCCATAAGATCCAAAGGTAAGCCTTTTTTTTTTTTTTTCTTAATGATTGACAAGGGAGGGTTCCATCCCTGGGTGGTGTTCCTGGGTTCTATGAGAAAGCAGGCTAAGCCGGGCAGTGGCGGCACACACCTTTAATCCCAGCACTCTGGAGGCAGAGCCAGGTGGATCTCTGTGAGTTCGAGGCCAGCCTGGTCTACAGAGCGAGATCCAGGACAGGCACCAAAACTACATAGAGAAATCCTGTCTTGAAAAAAATAAACAAAAACAAGAAAGAAAGAAAGAAAGAAAGAAAGAAAGAAAGAAGGAAGGAAGGAAGGAAGGAAGGAAGGAAGGAAGGAAGGAAGAAAGAAAGAAAGAAAGAAAGAAAGAAAGAAAGAAAGAAAGAAAGAAAGAAAGAAAGAAAGAAAGAAAGAAAGAAGGCTGAAAGGCTGAGCAAACCAGGGGAAAGCGGAAAGCAACACCCTCTATGGCCTCCAAGTCAGCTCCTGACTCCAGGTTTCTACCCTGTTTGAGTTCTTGTTCTGACTTCCTGCAATAAGGAACAGGGATGTGGAAGTGTAAGCCAAATAAGCCCTTTCCTCCCTGACTTGCTTTTTGGCCACAGTGTTTCACCGCAGCAACAGAAACCCTAACTGAGACAACACCACACACGCTTGATGAGTGTTGGCTCCCTTCTCTCCTTTTCATTATTCCGGTCACCCGGCCTCCCTTTCAGCCTTTCCAGAAATATCCTTGTAGTTCAATCCTCAGGGGTAAACAACCCAGATTTAGAGATTCCTGGGACATTTCGAAACCTCTACTAAGAGACGAAACTAGTGGAAAAGTCCCACTGGACACCAGGGCGCCCCAGCTCTGAGGCTCCTGAAGTATGGAGATAACCCAGCTTACCCAATCCTATCAGGAAATGCAAGAAAACAGGACATTGATGGAAAACCTTCGTGTGGACAAAAGAAACGTGCCCCTCGTGGCCCCACTGCTTATCTGGCCCGAGTGCTGCTTGGATAATCATGGAGTGCCAGGACTGGGAAACAGCTGCAGCTGTTGGGGGGGACCCCACAGCCACAGGCTGAACTCTCTCAGCAAGAGGGCTGGAGGCCACTGGGTCTTCCACCCTGATCTACAGGAAATAAAGGCACAGTTGTAAAGCAGCAAGAGGATCCTGACAACGGTGCTCCCTTCACCTCACTGTGCCCCCAAATCCTCTGGAAACAATGAAAAATTGAAAAGAATGAGCCCACAATTAACTTTAGATGGAGAAGAAATGCTTTAAAAAATAAAGCAAGTTTTTTTTGTTTACTTGGTTTTTTGTTGTTGTTGTTGTTGTTTCTTTTGAGACAGTATCTCATATATCCTAGGTTGGCTTTTTTTGAGCTTTCTAGTGTAGCAAAGTACACCTTGAACTTCTGATCCATCTGACGCCACCTCCAGAGTGCCAGGATCACAGGCGTGTAGCAGCATGCTCAGTCCTGTGGTGCTGGGGAGTGGGGGTGTCAAATCCAGGGCTTCAAGGATGCTTAGCAAGCACTCTGCCATCTAAGCTACATCCCCAGCCCCAAACAAGGATTTCTTAAAGTGTCTGGAAAGCTGTTGTGGAAATTCTTCATCTTCTGTTCGGCTAATGACTCTTAAACGGCTCCTCTTAAATACTTTTTAACATTTATCGGGACACTACTCAAATCATCCAAATTTGTTTTCCGAATGTTCTCACAATGACACAGAATTCTCACCCCACTCTGACTTTCCTTCTTGCTTCCCCAGCATCTCTCTTTCAAAGAGAAATTGGAGCTATTTTTCTTCATTAACCATCCTGGGCTCTCTGATCAATCTGGTAATTGGGTTAAGCAGATTATATCACCATGAGAGGCAGTCAGCCAGGTCACAACGAGTTATTTATGTGATGGACACAACTGAGTCACATAAGAGACTTCTGCAAATAAATTGAATCATTATTGATTGGAAATAAATCACTGCTAATAGACCCAGGCAGGGACGGGGGAGGGAATATCTGCCAGCCACAGGCCTGGCTGGAGACATAGCTCATCTAAGAACATACTTCCTGAGGCTGGGGAAACGGTGCAGTTAGATAAAGGGGTGGCCACAAAAGCATGCAGAGTTTGGATTGCCAGTATTCATGTAACAAGCTAGGTGTGGTGGCACATATCCTTAATCCACATTTTGGGGAGACAGAGGCAGGAAGATCCCTGGAGATTAGTGGCCAGTTAACTTCTCTGAATTGATGAGCTCCAGGTTAGTGAGAGACTCTGTCTCAAAACAAAGTCAAGAGCAATCGATGATACCTGGCACTGACCTCTGGCCTCTGCATATATGTACACACACATGCATGTTCACCCCCTGCTCCAACACACACATCCTTCTCCAGGGGAGGAGGCAAAACACCCAAACACATAAAAAATAAAATTAAACCTTTAAGAAATCATCTTCAAAGATGAATGACAGTTGGCGAATTGCCAAGTAGACATGGGCAGCTGGGAACGTTAGAAGAAAGGTACTGTAGCAGGGGTGGGGGGAAGAAGTCCCAAAGAAGATCCAAGATGGCAGTTTTGCTAGGCAAAGTGGGGAACAGAGAATACTGGAAACTAAGCTAAGAAAACAGGCAATTTCTGAGCCTGGGTGGATCTGAGTGCATTGGAAGTGTTTTAAACTGTCCCAAGTTCAGATAGAAAATCTTGAACCTTTTGCCCAAGCTGGGCAAACCTAGAATCTACATCACATTTGATTGACACCCCTGGAGTTTGCACTATGCTGTCCTTACTCCTCTGATGCCCACCCTCCTTCAGAGAAGAGTGCATGCTGGGAAAGAAGAATGTCTGCTCTAAGTGTCCAGAATCTGAGTGGCAAACCATCCTGAAAGAAAGACCACCAGAGCAGCCACCAGACATTGCTTTAGCTTACAGATTCCCCCAGAGGTCTAGAGTTAAAGGACATCGCCAGTCCCTCTCTCTGTTGCTAGCCCATTGGGACAGATCAGTTGCCTGCTTGCTTAGCAGTAACCCGGGATTGACAGACATCCTGACCGGGATGAGAAAGTGATGAGATGTGGACAGAGGAGCTGGAGAGGGAGGAACTAGACAGGGAGTGGCATGGGGACAGATGGAGCACCCAGGTTGACCAGCAGGGAGGAGAGGTTCATTAGGAGAGTTCCTGGGTTGCAGCCACAGAAACCCGGCTAATTAAGATGGGAAAGAATGCTTCAGAAATACCCAGGAACTAGCCGAGATTTGACAGCACATGCTGAAGAAAAAGCAGGAAAAAGAACACAATGACAGAATGCAATCTTGCTGACTGCTCCTTACAAAATTCGTGCATTTTCATTTTCCCTGCCTTCTTCTCCTCGGGATCCAGGGAATAAAAACGTTGCGTCACGTTGACTGTGCTTAAAACCACATGCTTATCCTCTACTTGGCGGTCACTGGATGTTAAGAAATGAGGTCTTTACAGACCATTTTTCTTGTTGTATGGGTAAGGTGGACCCAAGAGCACACAGGTGATGAGGGACATTCGGGTACCAGGACTGGCTGCCATAGATCTGATGTTTACTGGAGCAGGATTTGGTGACACCTTGGGGAGTCAGGATCCACTTAGCAGCACTGGCCCACAGGCCCATTCAGGACATGGCAGGTCATAGTTTCTAGGGTCTGGGAAGGAAATGGTGTTGCAGGAAGTGAATGAAAGAGTGATACTTGGAGAAAGGAGCCCCTGGCCCACTGGGAAGTTTTGTCTAAATGTAGCCTGGAGTAATAAGCATGCTGTTTCCTGAAAGTGTCTATAGATCAAGTGGACCTGGAATTTTAAAATGAGCAGAGGAGGGTTCCAGTCTAGACTGGCTAACTCAGGCCTCAATCCAGGCACAGGTTGCACCATGCAATAATACTTACATGTCAGGAATGGAGTCTCTCGGTTGTGGAGAGTTGAAAGTGAAATTTGAAAGCATGTTTCTCCGAGGGATGGTTGAGAATGTGCCAGAAGGAATGTAGGCTCAGATCAGGGCAGACAGAAGGGTGAGTGCTGCTTCTTTTCCAAGTGCTTTGTGACATGATTTCTTTTTTCTTTCTGTAATACAGGACAATAGTATTTATCTCATACCTTATGTATAATGCTCAACAAAATTTTCCTTTTCACTACAGTTATACATCCAAGAAGTTATTCTTGTGACTCTGAACTTGTTAGGAATACCTAAAAGAGGTTCCAGGGCAATTTAATAAGCCCCAAACACCATGAGTCTGACACTTAGGAGGTTTCAGTGTACTCCAAAGACTAAATATTTCCACTGTGGAATGTGTTAACAGAAGCCGTGTTCTGAAATAGAGCAGGAATGGGAGATTATGGGAAATAGAGGCTTGTCTGTCATGAGACACTGAAGAGTGGTGTGCTTGGTACTACACGTTGTCATCCAACTCTCTTGGCTCCTGTATGGCCATGGCCCTGAAGAGACATCCCCACTTACAATGCTGGTATTCCAGACTCATCATTTGCAGCTGGGGTTCTCTGAAGGCTTCTGGGCCTAGCACAGCAGCTGGTGCAGAAAGGGGTAAGGTAGCATCCCAGTGAGTTAAGAAGACCGCTTTTACTGAGTCCATTTCTATCTCTGCAAATGGAGCATAACCTTGGTACTGTGGTTGCTATGAAATCAGACCACAAGGCCAGCCTTTCCAGTGAATTTCCAAAGAGCACAAGGACTCAGACACCGTAGACAGTGGTGCTGAGCGGCCTCAGTCCTAGAAAGGGTGGATCTCTGTGGATAATGCCATGCAGCTGGGCTCAGCGACTTTGAAGATAGGCCTGCAATGCTAAAACCTTTGCTGTAGATGTATTCACAGTAGCTAAAGTACTGGACCTTCAGGTGTCGGAGAGGGCAAAGGCTTTATCACCTGTGAGCCACCAGCCTGTGGAGTGCCTACCTGGTCTGTTCCTGAACTTTCCCCTAGAGAATTCACACTGAGGCTCCCCACTCTGGGTATGATGTTCTTTTGAAAACTATAACAAAAAAAGTGATGACAGCCCAGTTTGTCCCAGCTGCAACCCACAACCCAGTGTGCCTGGCATGTGAGGTCTCAAGACATAAACTTATAAATGTTTAATTAGTGAATCAGGAATGAGTAAGTTTATAAATGAGCAGAACAGCATGCGAAGCTATATATATTTCCTCTCAACCCTAACACTGTGGGTTGATAGTTAGGAAACTAATTAGGGTAGGTTTTCCACTCAGTGACTACATTCAAAAACTCCACCCAGGAGGACGCCAGCACCACCAAGCACAGCTCTACTTGTCAGAACCCAGAGGAGCAAGCTGTTCAAGAGAGAAGTGTCCAGACTACATCCTATCTGTAGAGGATAGAACCAGCCAAGAATGGCCATGGTGGCACAGATCTGTAATCACAGCACTTGGGAAGCTGAGGCAGGGGGATTTTTGAGTTAGAGGTTGACCTGAGCTAGATAGCAAGATCTTATCAAAGAAGAAAAGAAGGAAGGATAAAAGGAAGGAAGAAAGGAGGGAAGGGGGGAGGGAGGGAGAAGGGAAGGAGGGAAGGAAAGAAAGAAGGAAGGAAGGAAGGAAGGAAGGAAGGAAAAACAAAACAACTGCAATAAAAAAAGTAGGAGAAGACTCTAGATGGCTGCCAGTAAATTGCCACTGTAGAGTTACCTTTACAGTCTCATTTCCTTTGGACAAGATTTACAATCTGCAGTCTGCAGGTAGCAGGTTTTCCTCTAATTGGAAATGCACCTTTCTCCCATCGGCTGCGGAGGTGAACACAGAACAAAGGGATGCCGAGTTCTCTGAAGTGCTGTGGTGAAAGGTGCCATAATTCTTTCTCTAATATCTCATCCTCTTAAGCCTCTTTTCAGTCACTTTGGAGAATTTTTTAAAAAATAGCCAGATCTCAAGTGACCATTGATTTCTACAAGTGATGGAGGCAGAGACACACGTGAGTCATCAAATCCAAATTGAGGTTCGTTCTTTTTGTATAAGGGGGAAAAACTGTCACATTGTTAGGGAGCAAGCTGTCATGGTTCTTAATAATCTTCTTTCATCCAGACTTTCAAAGCAGTTTGTAAATACAAACTCACTTATTCCCACTCAGTTAGATAGAGGAAATAGGATAAAACGCCATAATTACAAATGCCGTAATCACTGCTGTATACTGCGTACAGCGTTGGACACAATGTGGTATCACTTATTTCTTACACTGAAGGTTCCCTAAATGTTTAGTTCTTGACCAAGTGTGGAGGATTATCCTGAATGATTAAGAGGTCATGGTGCAGAGTCATTAAGTTCCTAGACTCGGCCGGGCGGTGGTGGCGCACGCCTTTAATCCCAGCACTCGGGAGGCAGAGCCAGGTGGATCTCTGTGAGTTCGAGGCCAGCCTGGACTACCAAGTGAGTTCCAGGAAAGGCGCAAAGCTACACAGAGAAACCCTGTCTCGAAAAACCAAAAAAAAAAAAAAAAAGTTCCTAGACTCTAGTATCAGCCAGCCTGGGTTGAATCCCACCCAAATTTCTTCCTAGGTCTGTACATTTGGGTAAGTTAACCTCTCTGGGTGCCATCTCCCCCAGTTTAAGCCACATGGCTTAGGAAGAGTTCTAGCTATAGGCAGGCACTCAGAATCATGCCCCCAAAGATGAATGGGAGAGCAACCAAGAGGAGTGGTGAGCCTCTGGGCAGCAGACGACGGAACAAGACTGCACCTGTCTTCCCTCTACCCTGGAAGTTTCACTGCAGCTGCTGCTTAAGCAAGCCCAGAAATTCCTTCTCCAAAGCCACTCTACCCTGCCATGTGCACAGCCCCAGGGTGCCATTTGAGCAGTGTTGCCTTCTGTAGTCATGATGCCCGTGGACACCACTGTCCTAAGACTTTCTAGGCCCCTGATGTTTCAGAAAACCACAATTAAGCAAAAATGCTGTTGTTGTTCTCATTGTTTTTAAAGGCAGGATCTCATGTTGCTGTCCTTGAACTCACTATGTAGCCCAGGATGACCTTGAACATCTGACCCCAAGTGCTGGGATGACCAGAGCACACCACTACTTCTGGTTTTACACAGTACTGCATGCAGAGACCAGGCCTTTGTGCATGCTAGATGAGCATTCTACTAACTGAACCCCGTCCTTGGCCCCACATTTTGGTTTTCTAGAAATTACGTTGTCCTACTAAAAATTTTCATGTATAGGAGTTGAGACTGATCGATGTGATCGGTGGAATGAACAAACAGCTCAAACTTAATATGTCCACTGCAATTGCTAGGCCAGGTGTGGAGCAAGGGTTTACCACTAATCTACGCTGCTGCTCTCTCTAGATTATGTTCGTGTTCAGTGTCTGACTTCTAGGGTTGACTCTTGAAGGACATTCTGTAAAGAACAATCACGAAAACCAGGCTTTCAATGACCACAGTTAGAACTTGAAAGGACCATAGTTGGAACTCGGTCCCTAAATTCTAAAATCTTCCCATCAGTATCTATCACCAGCATTTAAAGATAGTGGAGGGCTTGCTTTAAACACCCCTAGAAGGGCTGCAGGTGATGATGTAAAGAGGGTGGTACCACTTCCCTACAGAGGGAGCTTGAGAGAGATCAATTGAGAGGTCAATCTTGTTCACGTGGATCTGTCTGAGCTGTTAAATGTATTTATCTCGTCCTTGGTTGTAGAGTAAGATGAGCAACCGATCTGAGGACCAGCAATGGACAAGCTTGCCTGCCATCCCCACCAAAGCTTCTGGGCTGAAGTAGTCCTTTGGCAAACCCAAGATATCTGACTTCCTCTAGAATCCTTCATGGAGTCAGGTTTTCCATGCCCCCCAGCAAGAACTGATTGATAAGTCCTCAGGGGAATCAGTCCTCAGGGGAATCAGTATTAAGGTGAGATGGCCTTACAAGACCGTACAACTCCAGAGGGTCTTGGAGTTGGTTTCCCAAGATGAGAGTGGGCTCAGAGTCAGTCTCCCCTGGCTACTGGAAAGGCTTCTGAAAAATGTGCTGAATGGTGGGATATGGATCAACTCTCAAGGGACAATCTTCATGCCACCATTAGTGGGAGCAATGTGAAAAGAGCCCTCCTTGCTCACGGACAAAAGCATGACTAAATTTAGTGGGCACCACGGTTTCCCACAATGTCCCCTGGGTACAGACACAATCTCAAAAGGGAGAAAACCATCATGAGAGATGAAAACTTTGGTGGGCTGAGCTTGTGCCCCAAAAGGGCTGCTTCAGATTAGAAAAGACTTCATGTTTTTGAAGTGTCAGGATTAGGCCTCGGTTGTTGAGGAGTGAAGTTACAAGGGCACTCATTTAATACAGCTCACTTGGAGCGGTGTGAGAAGTGTAAAACCCATGAGGTGAAGATGAATAGGACAAAATCACTGCTTTGAAAAGCATGTGGTCTTGGAGTATGTCACAAACGGAAGCATGGAAATTGGAAGTGTCCACCTTAAGGCTTTACATCTGACTGGTCTTGACTTAGGAATAAAAAGCTCTTATGAACTGGGCTCATGCGATACTGCAGAAAGCCAAGGCTGGAGTGCTAACAGTCTCTTGACAGAAATGCAGTTGAGAAGAACAGCAAGAGGAAGCCTGCTCCAGGGCAGTCTAAACAAGCTACGAATGATGCTTTACGAAAAGAAACCAAAGAAACGTTGAGATGATAAATCGGACAAGGAAAGTAACCGCTTTAGAACAAGACACCAGGGGACCCCAGGCGTTATGGAAGCTGGGAGGACACTCCTTCCCAAGAGAAAGGACACATCCAGAACACACCCCAAGAGGAGACCTTGAGCAGAGGCTCAAAGAGCTACAGACCAGCACAGTCCAGTCCAGTCAGACACACAAAGGCGAGAACTCAGAGATGACTGCAGTTAGGTGCACAAGAAGGGCCTAGTCAGGGCAGACAGGTCAAAGGGTAACATGCTCGCGGCATGAGCATGAGTGGCTGAGTTTGGATCCCCACAATCCATGTGAAAAGCTAGGCTATGGTGCATCTACAGTGCTGCGGGTGGGCAGGGCATAGATACAGGCTAGCCCCAGGGCTCCTGGACAGGCAAAATGGTGAGCTCCAGGCTCCTTGAGACTCCATCTCAAAAGGAAAGTTAAAAGCCATTTAGAAAGACATCCAATGCCACCCTCTGGCCTTCACATGTCCTTTCGTAGGTGAGCACACCTGTATACACACGTGCATAATGTAATCCCCTCTCCTTCTTGTTCCCTCCCCTCCCCCCACATATTATATTTAAAAAACAATAATGAGGCCCACACTGTAGCTAACTATTATCAATCTTAAGATAACTTAAATGTATAACATAAACATCTCAGTTGTGTTGTCAAGAAAGAACTGGCAATATTTTAAAATAATAATAGTGCTGATGATGGTGAAAATGAAAACTTTTTAAAAGGGGGGATAGCCTCACTTTGTTCCCCAAGACTCAGAGCTATCAGCAGACATCTCAGGGCACAGTAATTTGGAGTCATGGTAGCAGGCAGGGTGTTGGAGCCAGGAAGGTCATCCAGTCACATGGGCTAAAGCACTGTCATCAATTTCTCAGTGAGAACCAGGCACCTGCTTAGAACACACTCTGAATACTTTACAGCTAATTTCCCGTGTTCTCAGGCATGCACAGGTCTTATTACAGAGTACAGGTTTTAAAGTTCTGAGCATAGACTTTTGATGCTTCCATTAAAATTCAAGTTAAATATCACTCTCAGTATGCATTCTGCCTGGTTTTTAAATTAAGGTTCTGGCTAAGGAGTTCTTGCAGAGATTTTGATGATTATGCTGCCTAGGCCATACTTACTGGGAAGCGGCTGTCTGGCATTGTCTCTCTAAGCATGCAATCTCATGGTGGTTTGGAGTTCATATCTGTCATAGCCAGGGCTAGGGATGTGATCTTCCAAGTATTCCTTTGTAAGTCATCAAACAACCTCCCTACATTTATACCCAGTCATGTCCAGGAGCCCATCTGTACTGGTTCCCAAGAACCAATTATTAAATGTTCAAGAATGTTGTGAGCTAATAATTAAACATAGCTGTTACTAGAAAGTGAAGAGTATCAACTTGTGTTTAAATAAATTAAAAGGAGTTATGGTGGTTTGAATGAGAATGGCCCCTATAGACTTGTGTGTTTAAATAGTTGTTCTCAAGTTGGTAGAACTGTTTGAGAAGGATTGGGAGATGTGGCCTTGCTAGAAGAAGTGTACCCTGGGGGCAGGCTTTGAAGTTTCCAAAGCTGCATGTTATTTCCAATGTACGCTCTGTCTCCTGCAGGTTTTGTTGTAGAAGAAACTCAGAGTAATTAAATTAATGTTATAAAGGATTTACTAATAGATTTGCTTAAAAGAGCTTAAAGAACGGTGCCTCCAAAATATCCCAAAGCTAAGTAGTGTGCTAACCAGGGCTGTTAGAGATGAGGGGAAATTGCTTCTCGGCCTTTTGGCTAAGATCAAGTGTAGAGATGAGGGAAATTCAGGATACTAAGATGTAAATGTTTATTCAACAGCCATTAGGCCCCATTCCCATAACAAAGATACACTTCTGAGGGGCAGCTCAAGATGGGCAATGCAGGCCTTGACCTGCATCAAGTCCTGGTCTGCCATTAAGTCCCCTGTGCTCTTATCAGGAAAAACATGATTCTGCCAGGTGGACAAGTTGAAACAGGATAACAGCTATTCTAAAAAGAACAACACTGGTGTACTTAAAATAATTCTGGCAATATGTAATATCTATGCTGTGTAAATCTTCTATTTGCTAACGTGACCAGACATGTAGTCTCCTGATTCTGTTTAAGCTGTTTGAAGTGTAACCTGGGGCCGGGACCTGAAAGAAGATCTAAGGATGACAGTGCTGTTCGAACGCACATGCCTAGGGTGCATAATCTTCTGTTCCAGGCCAGATCTTCCTTGGGCATTAGCCAAGAGCAGGGCATGCACTATTAAAGAGCCTTCCCTTCATTTCTAAGTGTGTGAAGTGACTTCTCACTGAGAAGGCATGGTATTTTTACAATAGAGAAGTGAGCTTTCAGCTGTTCTTGACCTTGGCTCTGCCATCATGGACTCTCAGGAAACACAGACTCAATTAAATACTTTCTATTATAAGTTGCCTATAACTAAAACATAGAAAAATACTTTCTGGTCATTTTAAATTTCCTATTTCTTATGCCTTCAAGGATACATGCACCTGTTTTTGTATGACAGAACATCATGTTGATAGCTTGAGATCAGCCTTGATGAGGGCATTTACATGAAAGAAATTAGCAGGCTACTCACCATAATTGATTGAATTGATAACTATCTGCATTTGCAAAAGTGGATGTGTGTCTGCAGCTGTTACACTGTGGCATAGACAAATGGAGAAAAAATTCTTCCACTATGCAGATCGAATTTATGATTCAGAGAAGTGACTTATGCTGTCTACATAGAGCGATGTCCTCCGTATGTTTTCACTATTTCACTGTTGATGCTAACGTGTTCACAGACATAAATGTGAAGCAACATCCACGAGGGGGCCACACATCTACTGTTGCTGTAGGTTAGCTGCAGAGCCAAAGGCTCAGCAAAAACCAAGAGCCTTTGTGGGAATCAACTTCGATGCTGAGTTCACAAAGACAGATGTAGTTCATGTCTATGTGGAGTCAGAGGTCAACATTAAATGTCGTCTTCTGTAACTCTCCACCTTGTTTGAGACAGGGTCTCGTAGTAAACTCTGTCATCACTGATTGACAGTGCTGGTGACCATCATGCTGAGCTCTTGAGGTCCTCCTTACTACTACCTCTTCAGCACTGAGACTACAGGCATGTACTTCCACACCGGACTTTTTATGTGGGTACAGTGATCCAAACTCAAGTCTTCATGCTTCTGTGGCAAGCCTATTATCAACCATCTCCCTGAACCCCATTTTTATTTTAATTTTGTAGTGTACATCTTATATATAGTAAATGTATATAATGCATACATTTCTCCCCTAGAGAGTCAGTTGTTAAACATTAGTAGGCACATCTCTGTTTGGGAAATCTTTTATAGGGAAAAGGACAGGAATGGGTCCATTTTATTTGACTTCGGCTTTTGGTCTTTGTTTTTTATTCTCCTAGAGAGGATTTTATCTTTCTTTGTTGAAGAAATGCCCAGTTTCAGATCTTCACAGACTTCTTTGTTCTTTCTCCAGGTATAAAAAGGAGCTTGGCTTATCATCCCTGGCAAGGAACTTGAAGGCAGTAATCTTTTATTTCCTCCACAATTAAGTGGTTTTGTTTAGGGACAAAAATTGACATGCTGCATCATCTGTGCTAATCTAGAGAATCTCTACAGGAATACTAGGGTGTCTTTGAGTGCAATGGTGTCTTTCTTAGCTCCTGCCTGGGCTTGGCTCAGAAGTTAGGGTGCCAGACACACAGTCACATAAAACTTACACTCAGCCAGTGGATTTTAGATTCTTGTCTCAAGAATTTGAGGAATGAAATTCGTGAATCTCAGAGGGTAAGTTTCAGGATGGGGAATTTTATGAGAGGGGCTTCAGAGAAAGAAAGGAGGCAGAGTCTGTGAGGCAAGAGGGGTTCGGGAGTGGGGTACTATCCATCTTCGAGGCTGGGGCCTTTGGAAAAGACTTTTGATGGAGACAGGGGTGAAGTACAGAGAGGAGGAAGAGCTGGTCGGTCCAGTTGGCCAGCCAGATGTCAGTCACGTAGTCACAGCCTGCAGGCGGGGTTCTCACTGAGGAGAAGAAACAAAACCAGAGCAGCACAGAGCTCTCTTCCGGCATTGCTGGCCCCTGGTGAGGATGTTCTCAGACCTGCTGCTGTGTGGTCCCTGCCCTACCCGGCCGGTTCCTACCTCCTGTGCTCATCTGAATCATTATGTTTGTCCAGCACTTGTCTGTGGTGGCTTCGAAAATTATTTGAATGTTTGAGAATATTTAACTTTGTGATAGTTGAAGGGAAATGAAAGCGACAGCTTTTCACGTACTGTAGTCAAACTTTAAAAAAAACACAATTTATGTGTACGATGTATGTGTGCATGTGAGTGTTTGTGAAGGCGCGTTCTTGCCCTGGGGCGTGTATGGAGGTCGGAGGGCAGCCTCAGCTGTAAATCTTCACCTTTCACCTTGGGTGATGTAAGAGTGGTCTTGTTGGCCACCTGCTTTTTTGAGACATCCCTCACCAAGCAGGCTTTGTGGAGTCGGAGTGAGTCCTAGGCATCTTGCTGTCTCCACTTCTAAGCACCAGGATGAAATGTATACACACCACAGTGCCCAGGTTTGTACGTGGCTTTGGGATCAACCTCGAGCTTCTAGCCACTTTGAAAATTAGAAATAGTTATTCCTTGTGTAGGAAACTTCTGAGGGAAACAAGTCTTATTAGGATGAGTAGGAAGCCAAGCACTGAGCCGTCTCACCTAATGGCCCTCCCAGTCAATGACGTTAACATCTCTTTCTTGTTCATGCCTCACCTCCATCGAACCTATTCCCCATCATCATGGCAGTCGGGGTACGAGATCTAGACTCTCAAAAACAGTAGAAAACTTAGGAAAGGGATCCCTTTCAAATCCTTCATCCTGGTCACAGGACGGCGTTACAACTGTGTTAGTACAAAAGCTTTATTTGTTGAGAATAGTAAAGGCTGAAAAGACCAGAGGGACCCAGGTGACAGAGCAGGCAGTGGCGGGGAGCGGGGAAGGCAAACACATTTTATGCCTGACTCTTTTCTGACAAATTAAACAAACAAGAATAAAATCATTATTCATCTGTATGTTTTGAAAATAATACATCATGATGTTTGGGGACATACTGGAGAATTTCACTTAGTGTTAGTATGAAAATTTTATTCTGTTGAAAAGTAATTTGCCTTCTAACTAATGTTCTCTATCACTATCCTGCTCAAAACATCATCTCCCAGTCTCCAGCGTATTCTAAAAATTAAGATGTCATTATATGTTGGCTGAGTAAACCACTCATGTAAAAAACCAGTAACTGTGAAAGCATCATTGGCTCCTACATGAAAATAATCACCATATTTACTTTTATAGTTCCTTGGCTGTTGCTTTATGGATGTAGCGTTAAAATGTATTAACTTCAAGATAAAAATAGTTTTAAAGTAACCATTACTTTTGGGGTGATTACAGAGATAATGAGATTCATACTCAGACCGATGGACTGTTTGAAATCCATACATACCATTAATAACTCTGTGGACTGCCACAAAAATGAAGACACGCTGACCTGACTGAGCTTCCCTATTGTGTGACACAAGGGGCCACAGTAAACATTCTGTGGGGGGCACAGTGATGTTTCCTAGAGACTGAAGTGGGGAAATTGCTAGAGTCCAAGATCTGGGACAGCATGAGCAACATAGGAAGACTTCTCTCGCAAGAGAAAAAGAAGAAAGTAAATAAATAAATAAATAAATAAAAGCAGAAAATGATTTTAAAAAGAAAAAAAAAAGGAAATCTTCAGCTAGGCTCTGTGCTCTCAACTGCTGAACTCTGGAGTTTAAAGAGTATTGTGATTGTCATCTGCCAATCAAATTTAGCCACCACATTTCATCAAGCGATTCTACCTGCTGACCTGTGATCTAGTTCATCGGGCTTTAATATGTGGTGTCCGAATGACACAGTGAACACTGGTGTTCCTGCATCACCAGGCAGGCTTTGAAACCCAGAGCCCTTAGGGGAGTTTTGGCGTAGGGTGAAACTCACTCCTATTAGATAAAGATTATTCTACACATTTCTGGAAGGCTTAATTTTTCTTGCTCCCACTCAACCAAGGTGAAATGAAGTTGTCACTCCTTAATGATTCCTAAAGCTTACGTTTTTTTTTTTTTTTCAATATAAAAAGTCAAGAGGTTTCTGATCCAAAATCGAGTCTTGTTTAGGTAAAAGGACACCATGGCAGCAGGCAGGCTAGAATTCTCAGCTCTCTGAGAGCCAGAAGAAGCATCTCCCTTCGCCTCCTAAGTACTGTGCCTATCTAGCACTGAGTGTCCATCCTTGTTCCCCATCCATGCCTTTAATCCAGTTGGCAAATTATAGCTCAGGGTCCAGTTGCAGATTGCCACCAGTTTCTGTGAATAGAGCTTTCAAAGCATAGCCCAGAACTGATTAACTGATGATCCTAGGGTCGCTAGCCTAAAATATGGCGTTCTGCACCTTTAAGAAAACATTTCCTGATCTGGCTGGGGGAGGGGGATCACTGCAGTCTCTCTTTACTCCCTTTCTAGTGGAACACACATGTGATGAACAGGTCAGCCAGTGGCACCTCTGCATATTCTCAAGACCATGTGTGTGTGTGTGTGTGTGTGTGTGTGTGTGTGTGTGTGTGTATTCTTGTGTACTCAAGAAGATCATTAAATTCACTCAGAGGAAACTGAGTTCTTTATTAGATATCTTTCCATACAGATTCATGATGTTTATTTACTTACATGTCCTTCAGAATGTTCCTGATACTTCTCACGAGAACATTTTGATGCCAAAATGGCATCTCACAGCTTTGAGCTTCATTGCCCCCTAACTCTGAGCTTAGTATGCCCCTGTCACTCCCCACTTAGGACAAATCACAGGTCCTGCCCTATGGTATAAGATCAATTCCCAAAGGATCAATGACTATATATATATTCATTCAAGTAATTTGAAAACTATATGAATTTTTAAATGATTTGTAAATGGTAAAGCCTTTTCTAACAACAACATGTCAAAATTAAAAAACAAGAAGAGAAAACTGATAACTTTGATTACATAAAAATGTCCTTTCTTGGGGCTGGAGAGATGGCTCAGGTCTTGAGAGCTTTTTCTGAGGATCTGGGTTCAACTCCAGCATTCACATGGCAGCTTACAACTGTGTGTCACTCCAGTTCCAGGAGATCGAACACACTTTTCCAACCTCTGAGAAGACCAGGCACACAAGTGGTGCACAGACATACATGCAGGCATAGACATAAAATAACTTAGATCTCTATCTCTGTCTATAGATCAGGCTATTCCAGAACTCTCTATATAGATCAGGCTGGCCCAAAACTCTCTATATAGATCAGTATTGCCTAGAACTCTCTATATAGATCAGGCTGGCCCAAAACTCTCTATATAGATCAGTATTGCCTAGAACTCTCTCTGTAGATCAGGCTGGACTAGAACTCTCTATGTAGGTCAGGCGGAACTAGAACTCTCTCTGTAGGTCAAGCTGGCTCCAAATTCAGAGAAATCTTCCTGCCTCTACCTCTTGCATTTGGGATTAAAGGCATGTCCCACCACACAAACTTAAAATAAAAACTTTCACATAAGATAGGCACAGTGGTCACATTTGAAATCCAGCTACTTGGGTGGTTAAGGTGGAAGGATTATGAACTTGAGGCTAGCCTGGACCTCACAGCGACACTTCATCTAAAATAAAACAAGCTACAGCAAATCCTTTGCATTGGAACAGCACTGGCTTATTTTGCTTAAGGTGCTAGCCTTTAGTTGCAGCAGGCTTTCTTTGGGCCACCGACCAGCTCCCAAAATCATGACACAGAGACTTCTTACTAGTTATGAATGCTCGACCTTATCTTATGCTTGTCCCACTAGCTCTTATAACTTAATTTAGCCTGCTTCTCTTCATCTGTGTTTTGCCTCAGGTCTTCTTACCTTTCTTTCATTCTGTATGTCCTACTCTGTGTCTGTCGTCTGTCTGTCTAGTGGCTGCCTGGCCCTGGTGTCTCTCTCTCTTTCTCCCTTGTTCTCTCTCTAGCCTAGATGAGTCCTCCTACTTATTCTCTCTGCCTGTCATTCCCATCTATCCCTCTACTGCCTAGCTACTGGCCGTTCAGCTTTTTATTAGACCAATCAGGTGCCTTAGGCAGGCAAAGCAACATATCTTGACATTGTTACACAAATGTAGCATAAACAAATGTAACATATCTTTGCCTAGTTACATATTCCATAACATATAACACACTCTTACATAGTTAAAGTAATATTCCACAATATTCAGTTCCATCCATTTTCCTTCAGATAACATCATTTCATTCTTTGTGACTCAGCAAAACTCAATTGTGTAAATGTTATCACATTTATCCATTCATCTGTTGATGAACAGTAAGGCCATAACTTGGTTATTGTGGGTAGTGGTATAATAGATACAGATGTGCAGGTTCACTCCTGTCATGGTCCCATTTCCTCTGGCCTGACCACATGCCAGACATAAACAGCCCTCCACTTCCCCTTTCTCCATTCCCTTTCTCCTCCCAAAACCCAAGTAAGCTCTGTCTTTGGTTTAGCTTGAATTGGAGCCACACCTTCCTTCCCTCTGTGACAGCTACAGTTTCCAGCCTGGTGAAATGTCACACTTCCAGTCTTGAACCAATCTTAAAGTCGTAAGTCTAGTCCCATCCCCCACTTCAAGAGGACACAAGTCATTGGCTTGGCTCTGTGCTCTGGACTCTCACACATTCCCAGGCCACCTTCTAATTGTAAGTTCCCTTTCCACAAACATCAACCAAAAAAACAACTTGTTTGGTCATCCAGCCAATTTTAACTCCTCCTTATTCAAAAGGTTCTCTCCCTCTCTCTCTCTCTCAGGGTAGTTCAGACAATAGAACATGGGTTTGAAAAACTGGTTTCAAATTTTTATTTGCTGGGCATCTTGTCTATCCCATGGCACTCTGTGCTAGCAGGATGGAACTGAGGAACCTCAATGAAAAAGACATTAAAAACCCTTAGGATTGACAAGATAAAAATTAGTTAAAAATGTAGATACAAGGTAAAGAGCAAACAATATCAACATGGCTTCTGTTCTCTCTCTGTCTCTCTCTCTCGCCTTCTCCCCCCTCCCCATGTTGGAGAGGCAAGAGCTGCTGAGAAAAAGTCTGGGAGAGTCATTGTGGTGAAGAATGGATTTTGAACTAGGCTGTGAAGGACAACCTAATTTCAGGAGAAGACGGCGAAAGTACAAGATGACAATCTTAGCACTGTTAGTCACTTCAGTTGATGTTCCCTTCAAAAGCACATCTGTGTGCTAGGGTTATTGTAACAAAGAGCCACAGTCCTCTGTAGTGCTTGAAGGATACATTCCAACATCCCCTGGGGATGCCTCAACAATATTTGTTACCAGATATAAACACCTGCATAGGTATAATAGAAGGATTCTTACACACCACACAGGAACCTTTTATTGTTAGGTAGATCTGCATTCATAAATATATATTTGCATTAACACTACACTCAGTACATTGTGCACGCTTTTTCCTACACAGTGTGCACATACACATAATACAGTTTAATTTACAAGTTAGGCATGCTAAGAGGTTAACACAATTAGCTACCACATGACAGCTGTTCCAGCTCAAGCACTGTAATGTCTTGAGTGATAACCAAGACAATCCTAAGCACCAACAGGTGGGTAGCATATACCACATGGAAACACAGTGCAAAAGGATAATTCTCATCCCAACTACAGTGGGACAAGATTTCACTACAATCACAATTGGAAAAAAAAATCCATCGTTTTTATTTCTGGAATTTTCCCCACTCATGTTTTCAGACCACAGTTAGCCACAGGTAGTTAGAAATTGCAGAAGATGGAATCTTGATAAGGAGGAACTGGTGAACCACAGATTGAGTTGCTGAAACCAGAGAAAAATTTGCATTATATTCTTTAACAAAAGTCCATATTCAAATTGCCAGCATAGCTGGTGACTCTTGCTATCTGTAATGGGGACCCTGTTAGCCCCTCAGTTAGATTCTAGTAGTCTGGGGGGTAAGAGTCTCTGTTTCTCCCTGTCTTTGCCTTCATCTTTACAGGACGTTCCCCCTGTGTGTATTCAAGTCTCTAAATACTCCCCTTTCATCCAGTGCCAGTGATTCTGGAGAGGGGCCACGCCCTCTGGCTCTCACTTTTACTTGGTGGTCTCTGTAATGACCACCTCTCTAATAGGGCATCATTCTCTGTGGTACCAAGCCTCAGACTTCATCACGTGAATTGTGGGAGATGAAGGCACATATTAACCTAAGAGGACACTAAAAATGTATTAAAGATGTATTAATTATATTCTCAATTAACAGTATGAAATGATATGCTTACATTAATTAGCAGATCATATAGGACTGGTAGTACAAAATTCATTATTATAAATTATTATGAATAATACATAAATAGATGTATTGATAACTGTAATCTTTATTCACTACTTACTATGGGCTGATTGTTTTCTCATCATCTTTGATTTATTCTGAAAAGCACTCTATGGGAAAGTCAGAGTAATTACTTGTATGTCCCTTACACTGTGGCAGACAGTAAGAATCAGGCTCATTGGATCTCTATGCCCTGTACTCTAATGACTGCATTAAGTACGAGATTAATGGCATATGAACTCCCATATAGATCCTCTTAAATGACAAAGGAGAGTCTCCTGGGGTGCATGAGAAACAGTGTATGTTTACTCTATGTATTATGTAGTTAAGTCAGAACGACTTGTACTACACAGGTATTTTCATAGCCGCAGTTTTCTGTTAGGCAAAACATCGGTCACCTCAAATCCCACAGCACCATAAACATCTCAAGTTTCATGTTTTTTAGACTCTCCGTCTCTAAAGAGAAAGGAGGGTACATTTTACGTTTAGAGAGTCCACGGTCACAAATGAGCTGTTTTCTTCCCATGACAGGCAAAGGAAGAGAGGTAACAGATCTGGGTGTTTACATGAGGGAGGTTGATGCCTGAGCAGTGATAAGATCTAAGGCCATCCACTCCTACTGGAAGAATCCTTATGAGGGAGGAAAATAAAGCAGGGGTGTTTTGTCTTTGCATCGAGGTAAGGTAAGTTGTGCTTTGGAGGCACCACACCGGTGATGGCAGCTCAGATTTTCACAACGTTCAAAGTGTGTTCACATAATTTATTTCAATCAATTGCAACCATCCTGTTTGGTGGGGGAACATGAGTGATATGATCCTCCATTTACAGATAAGGATACTAAGCCAGTGGAGTTGAAGTGGCCCTCTGATGGGATCCAGTTAATAAACAATAAGAAACACAAGTACATGATTCTTGATGTTCAAGAGCGGCATTTTCTTGGCATTGGGGAATATCAGCTTTTACAAACAGAGTGTAGCTCTTAGTGCCAAAACTGACTTAGGGAACTTTTTACCCTTGAATTTGTTGCAGAAGTTAGTTGTTTTTTAAAAAAAAAAGTCATTGGGGGAAGCTGTTTTAGGCCGCTTGTAACATTAGAAGTTGCAGTGGTATCCTGTGGTGGTTTGAGTAAGAATGTTCCCATAGGCTCAGGCTTTTGAATAGTTGGTCTCCAGTTGGCAGTGCTATTTGGGGACGCTCAGGAGGTGTGATCTTACTGGAGGAAGGGCATCACTGGTCACGGACTCTGAGGTTGACATGCCACATATCATTCCCAACTTGCTTTCTCGTTTTCCTGCTTGCAGTTAGAGATGTGAGTTCCTGGCTGTTCCTGCCCTGCCATGCCTGCCTGCTGCCACCCTGCCACCACTGTGGCAGTGATGAACTCTTATCCCTCTGGAAGCATAAACCCATAGAAAACCTTCCTTCTATAAGCTGCCTTGGTCATGGTGCTTTATCACAGCAATAGAAATATAACTTATATACATCCCATATACCTCCTGCCCTTACAAAGGCACAGCTCCCCATTATCAGCATGGGCAGCTGGAGTGGTGGTACCTTAGCTGAAGATGATGAATTTACACTGACCATCACTGTCTCTCAAGGTCCACAGTTTATAAACATCTTATAGGTTTAGATGATGTACTTGACATGTATCTGCCATTATGGTGTCACACAGAATAGCTTTGCTACACCAGGGGTCTTCTGTACCGTGGGTATTCACTTACCTCGTAAGCCCTGGAGACTATTTAATCATTTCTACAGTTTTACTTTTCCCATAATGTCAGAGAGTTGGAATCCTAGGGTCTGCAGCCTCTTCTGACCAGCTTCTTCCACTTAGTGATGTGCTTGTAACACCTATTCACCACCCAAGAGTTCACTCCTTTCATTGGTGAAGAATATCCCACTGTCTGGATGTGCCTCAGTTTGCCCATTCATCCAGCAGAGACCACCTTGGTTGGCACAGCGTGTTTCTGCGGAGATGCTTCCAGCTCTTGGCAGGTAAGTGCATAGGAGCCTGGACACTGCATCACAGGAAGAGCATACTAGCTCTCCTGAGAACCATGCAGTTGTCATCCACAGATGACTGCTCCCGTTGCTCGGCAATCACACAGGCACTTGGTGCTGTCAGAGATTTGAGTTTTGCCCATTTAAGAGGTGTGTCATGGCATCTTGTTATCTTAGCAACTATGTCTCCTCTCACCCATGTTCTCCTAGCCTGTGACTGACTCCTTCTGCATGACAAAATGTTCACAGGGCAAAAGATGTTAATTTGAATGAAGTCCAGGGCATCCGTCCTTTCCTGGATAGAGATTTGGACGCTGGGTCTGCAATGTCATGGCTCATCCTGAGCTCATGTGTGTTTCCTACTGTGTTCTCCTCCAGGATTTTTACAGTTTTGTGCTTTATACTCAGGTCTGTGATCAGTTTCAAGAGACTTTTTGTGAAGGGTGTAAGGTCTGTGTCTAGACTGAAGTGTTTGTAAGGAGATGTCCAGTTGTCCCAGCATCATTCTCAGGTGTTTTTTGGTTTTTGGTTTTTTGTTTTGTTTTTAAAACCAATGGTTTATAGATACTAGTCAAGATGTTCCTGGCCCAGCTTTGTATTATAGAGAATTGGTGGGTGCCAGCAATCTATATAATAAACAGCGAACTACAGACATAATAAAGTGACACAGGACTATGACATCCTTCCAAGGTGCCAAAAGACAACATGCATTTACTCAATGAATGCAAAGTTGTTGAAATGATCATTTGGTAGACACTAGTGTCTCTAAGATAAATGCAGTGGATACTCTGATGGAACAAAGGGAAGAGATAGCGGCTTTGTGGAACTTACTGTGTGTTGTGTGTACAGTGTGTATTTGTAGGGAGGATCAAAAATACAGTTGGGAAACGTGTGACAGGAGACCTCTTCCAAGATGACAGATTGGAAGACTCAGAAAAGTTCTCTCTGATTCAATGATGTGAGAGCTGAGACCCAAAGTATGTGGATGAATTAACCAAGGCCAGATGTGCATCAGGGGAGGGGTTGGCAGAGAGGTACTAGCCAGGGAGACCAGGAGTACAAGGGCCTCCAGCTGAGATGATGTGCAGCCTATCTGTACAGTTTTGATGAATTGTTTGTAAGAGCCCCCTTTATTTCCTCTCTTCATTTCTTTAACACTCTTCAGCTGGGTTTTTACCACTGCCACTCTAGTAAAGCTGCTTTTCTTTTCTTTTCTTACTTTTTATTATTTATTTATTTGTTTGTTTGTTTTTTGAGATAGGTTCTCTCTGTGTAGCTTTGGAGCCTGCCCTGGAACTCACTCTGTCCTCAAACTCACAGAGATCCGCCTGCCTCTGCGTCCTGAGAGCTGGGATTAAAGGCGTGCGCCACCACCGCCTGGCTTAAAGCTGGTTTTCTTAAGGTTCTCCTGGCTCTTCTCTCAAATCTCACCCAACCTCACACCAGCATTCAGACCCTTCATCCTTCCTCAGCTCTGGAAGAACCTGCAGTTGACCATTAGCTTAGCTCCCCTTCTCACTCTTCTTTTGTTCGACTTCACAATATTCGAGCCCAGGGTTCAAATCCAGACCCTTGCTGTTCTCTGTCTACATTTTAGGAGCTGTTACTCGTGTCCTGAAATCATCATCCCTACTCTGGTTCTGAATGTTAAATCCCTGTCTATAGGTCCCACCTCCCCTCTGAGGTACAGACTTACTTATCTGTGAAATACACAGCGACTATTAATTAGTATCTATAATGAATTTATTGCGCGATAGAAAATCGGAACTTGCTTCTGTATAAATGGAACTTACTCCAGCCGACTAACCTCCCCTTTTCCCAGCTGTTGATCCCTAGCTATTCCTTCTGTGTCTTTAAGGTCAGTTCCCAGATTCCACGTAAGTGAGGCATGTAGCACTTGTTTCTCTGCCTGGCTCTTTCCATTTAACAGAGGGATCTCGGTTCCGCCCACATCGTCACAACCTGATTTTGATCTTTTCATGGTTGAGCTGGATTCCTTCCTGGATATGGAGCACATTTTCTTCCTTCATTCATCAAGCAATGGAAACACAGGCTTTTTCCCTCTCCCTTGCCTGTTGCCAATAGTGTTACAGTGATCGCGGGCATGCTGATATTTCTCTGACAGATGACTTCACGTGGGAAATAAATCTTGTTGCAATCAGTTTACTACCGAAAAGGTACAGCTCAGGGGTAGAGTGTATGACTGACATGCGCTATGTCCTGGCATCAGTCTCTAATTCAAGAAACAAAAACAAAACCCCAGAAAGCCCCACCTCAAGGCCTGCGCTACAAAATGGCAGCCAAATTCGGGCACCTGCCTCAGTGGAATGGACTCACCTGGACTCTCCTAAGGCTCTTGATGTAGAACTCTTAGACTAGTGGGCTCCCTAGACCCTCGCAAGCAGTTCTTGAAGCCTCGTCTACCTCACGGGTTGTCTCTGTCTCTCCGTTTTCTGGTAGGGAAGCCTTTCAAGGACTGCATGTCAGGTGCCACCCCAATAGCCAGCCTCTACAGGTGGTGTGAACTGGAAATCCCACCCAGCACGGAAGCTCCTGTCAGTCACAGCCACCGGCTCCACACTTAGGCATCTCCAGCTCACGCTTTGTCCGTACTCAGATCCCTGTTCATCACAGGGAAGGGGACAGGAGACGGTGAGAATTTGATGACAGGTAAAGGAGAGAGCTTCCCATTCAAAGCTGATGAGGCTTCAGGGCTGAGCACTCAGCTCTGGGAACCTGGTTTTCAAGGCAATTGGAACCTTCAGTGACAGCCCTGAACTGACCACACACTCCCCCATAGCAATGGTACTATCAGCCCTTGACATCTCTGAGCACCTCTGAAACTTCGAAGAAAGAAGTCCTCCTCAGAATACTGGTTTTCCAGTGACCAGTCTAGATTTAAAAAAAAAAAAAAAAGTGGCATAATTAAAAAAATAATGTTTAATGCCAAAGTAGCATAATCTTATCACATGGTACTAAATTCAAAAGAATATTCTGCAAGTTAAGAAATTATAGTTGTGATCTTCCTGTTAGGTCAAATGATTTTCTGAAAACAAAGATGTTTGTTATATAGATGCATTAAAATGGGTTCACTTATTGGCTCCACAGAGTGACTTTGTAGCAATTCTGTACATGGACGTTAGCTTTTAAGTCTTCAATAAGGAGGCTACAATCCATGTAGCCACGGAGGTTAGGTGCAGAGTAAGGGACTAGCATGGAGGAATAGATTTCCTAAGGAAAGGGAAATAGAATATATAGTTAGAGAGAAACAGGGGAAGATGGAGTGGGAGGGGGAAGGGAGGGGGAATCAAGGTTTGGGCTTTTGGCAGGTCTTAGAACTGTATTCTGGCAACCTTCTGGTAAGTTTGTTGACTCTCAAACGTTTACCAATTCTTCATGCTCATCAGAATTTGTGTGAGTACAGATCCCTGCATGTTATGTTCAGACCTGTTCAGTTCTTTCTATGCCGTTCCACTTGAGAATGCAGTAAGAGATTTAGAAAGCTGTGCCGTGATACGTATTTTGACACCTGGGAGTCTCTTTCCCCTTGCCGCATCACAAACGTTATCAGACATCCTTGACAAAGAGACAGAAACTGTGGGACGTGGATGGATGGCAGTGCTTTTAAACCACAGCAGCCAAGAGGACGGGCAATTTATCACTCCCTGCTCTGCAGAGTCAACACTGCATTGGGGACTGAAAGTGAGCCACGGGAGCCTGTGATCAGAGGCCGTTCGCACAAGGGAAATGTTATACCAACTACACAAGGTCTTCTCCCAGATGAGGACTGTCACCGTGTTCTGCCTCTCAGGTTAAACCTTATCCGGATATGATGGATGAGAAGGAGGGAGCTGAACTGGGAGAGACTGAGGAAGGCAGGATGATGTGCACTGGGAGGGAGAGCCACACCTTACCACACAGAGATGAGCAAATGCACAGCTAAGGCTCACTGGTAGAAAGGCAGATGTAGTTCAAATAGCATGATGGAGTCTGGATCCTGGCTTTGTCACTTCCTGGTAGACAAGATGATTCCAACCTACTCAATAAGGACGATTGTGTCAGTCACTTTTCTTTGCTGACAAAATACCCCAAGAGAAACAGTTTCAAAGGAGAAAAGACTGATTCCAGCTCTTCCTTACAGACATTTCAGTGCATAGCCAGCTGCCTCCATTGCTGTTTGTGGCAAAGACAGGCACAGCCCCAGGAACATAGTGCATCCATTTGAGCCTCATTCTCCAATCCCCTCTACACCCCATGATAGCATTAGATTATGAGTTAGGTCATGAATGAATCAACCTGTTGATTAGATCAGATCATGTCTCAAAAAACCCACTTCTGAATGTTGGATTGGAGCTTAAGCCTTTATGAATAAATGGAGGGGCAGTTCATCTCTAAAGCATAATAATAATAATAATAATAATAATAATAATAATAATAGTGTCATAGGGAGTAAACAAGGACCTTCATATAAAGCTCTTACCATAGAGCTGGGCGCACAGCACATGTTCAAAAAGGAATTCACTTGGAATGGTTAGGGTAAGACCACTTGGAATGGGGTTCTAGAGTTGGTCCATGCACAAGTGCTAAGCTGTGCTTCTCTAAGCTCTGTGAAAGGAACATGGTCACCACACAGACATATTCTGTAATAGAAGCAGAAGTGATCAAAAATGGCTGAGTATTAGACACTAAAGGGGGATCTGCTGAGCACTGCCTCAGACACAAGCCCAGGTGGAAATTTTTACCACATTTGTTGACTCTATGTGGAAGGGAATGCTGGCTGTGTGTGATTTTTCTCAGATTTGCTTACAAGTCAGTTGTCATAGTGCAGAGGACCGAGGGCACCATCAAAAGATGTCCTCTGCCCCAGGCTCCCTGCCATCCTTTAGCTTGATTGACTTAGGTGTGTCATGAGCTTTCTGCCTTCTCTGTTGACAGAAGATAACAGGATTCTGACTGACTGTCTGATATATTTATTCTGGAAGTATTTGAAAGGAATTGTATTTCAGAGGAATACGATGAGGACTACAGTTCTAAAATTTGAGGTCAGTGATTGATTGCCTTGTGTTGAGCCTGGTGATTGGTGGTATCAGTTCGGGGTTATAAGCTGGGCGTGATGGCACACACGTGCAATTCTAGAAAGACCAACCAGGAGGAGCTTGATTTTGAGACCAGTGCAGGCTGCACAGTGAGACCCTGTCTGAAAAATATGTCTATGTACTCAAATCCAGCAAAACCAGCTCACAGATCTCCATGAATAGCAGGTACAAAGTCTTACAGAGCCAGGGCCCTGTATTATGAAGGTGCCCTGGGTTCCAGTCCAAGGTCTGTCCTGGTCACTTTAAACAAGCTGGGTTCATCTTACCCGTCACTTTCTCCTCTGAAAAACACAGACAATAAAACTCTAATAGTGTTGTTTTGAAAAGCAAGCTCCTGTGGGTGAACAGAGACGGGGGCCTCTATCGTGAGACACCTGTCAGGAAATGGTATCAGGGAGACAGTAATGGGACCATTTTCCTTCTTTCTTCCTCCTCATTATTTGGAACTAATTTTCCTCCCCTGGAGATATTTTCGGCTTTACTCGGTGCCAGCTTCTGCTCCCCTCAGTGGGGCTCTTTTATCGCAACCAGCCTGATGAACTCATCCCTTTCCCATCAAAAGCGACTCTGCTTTTTCTTTCTAAAACAACATCTGGGTAAAAAAAAAAAAAGAGGAGCATGACAGTCGCTATAATGCATTAGTGCTGTGCTGATGTGACATAAAAAGCTTTTCCACGAACCCCGGATGATTAATGACAGAGTCTCGATTGAGCTTCAGAGAGAGTGGCAGTGACTTAGTGTGTCTGTCACTGTCTTCAAAAGGAAGCCCTTTTCTTTATTTATAGGAGTGATGGTGCCCATGACTGTAGTTGATAATGTAATGCTAAAGTTTAGTGTCCCTGTTTTTATAAGGAGGTATGTTTGCCTGATCCAGCAATCACGTGTTTAGTATATTTTTTGCAGCTGCATATTATAATAAACCACACACACACACGCACACACACACACACACACACACACACACACACACACACGCACACGCACACGCACACACACACACGCACACATTTCTGTCATTTTTAGAGACCGCAGTGCCCCATAGCTATTAGTTCCTGCTTTATTTCAAGGACATAAACAAATATTTATTTCTCCCTTTTATTATGTACCTCCCACCGCTAGTGAAAATATTTTTATATAATTTTCAATCTTAACTGCAGAGAGGTCATTTTCAAGTTTGTCTCGAATCCTTCACCATCATTTACTAGAATTGTCTGGCTTCCTTATAAAGGTTTCAGTGAGGAAGCACCAGTTTCTCTTCTCGGTTTGTATTTGCAAAGTGATATGAACTATTTTCTCTAAGGCAAAACACTGATGTACAGGAGGTGGAATACACTTGAGAGGATGGGTAGGCTCTGAAGAGACGTTAGGTCATCGTTTCTTGTGGCAACATTCTCATCGTGCCTGTATCAATAATTTCCTCTGAATATTTTAGGGAGCTAGCATGAATGAGGCAAAGCACAGTGTGGATTGGTAGCTGGAAGAAATGCTTTATGCATAGATCACCCTGTGCGGAGGCTGTCATGGTAGCTCCCTTAGTGTGGACTTGGAGTGGTTTGCTCTAGACTCAGCCAAGGAGTGGGAAAGACAGCCACACTCTTCACATTGAGCACTGCTTTGGGTACAGTTTATACCCACAAAGTGCCTGTTCATCCCAAGAGCATTTCATGTCCAGGGACATGAGGGGAACATCTCCTTCACAGGGATGGGAGCACTCTTCTTCCTAGAGTGAGAAACCGTCGCTCCATGTTAGGAACAACTATCGCAAACATGTCTCATGCCACCATGAAACATCCCCTCAGCCTATCCTCTTGCAGCTCCAAGGAGAAAGAAGACATGTTAGACTACCCACCCACAGCACACGTGGATTCTTTCATTAAACCCAGGAAGGTCAGGGCCACGGCATCTCCCATGAGGAAAACTCAGCTCGTTCCCCAAAAGCCTACCGAGAAGATCCTCGCAGATCTTTTGGAACACATCTTAGTTTCATACTTTTAATGGAACATCTTTTCTGTTTTGGAAAGTAATCCACATCCCACTTCCATCACTCCCAGGAAAGGAATTTGAAATGTGGTTTAAGGTTTGCACACCGCTCTGCTCAACACATCGCTGATCTTTTAAATATTTATAATATCAAGGCAGTCTTCACGTCTTGCTGAAGAGAGGCACACTGTGACATCCTGCCTTCATTACAGAGGAGGCTTTAAAAGGTAAAGATAAGCTGGGAAGCCACACAATGTTAAGTGACACACACGCACAAAAAGAAAGATAATTCACCTATCAAATCCCATCTAACACACACACACACACACACACACACACACATTCCCTCATTTCCAGAGTCTCTGAAATGGTCCTGTGTTGATTTTTGTAGTCAGAATAAAAAGCTCTTGGTAGCAGTTTTAAAAGCTATTATAAAAAAAAAAAACCCTGGAAATTGCTAAAAGGAGTAATACAAGTTAAATTATATCATGTACATTGTCTTTCTTAGAAGTATATTTTTCTTCTTTTCCATGCATACAGTATGACTCACAGTCTATATTCACAGAGCTTGCTAATCTTAACTGAAACCCTGGCTCTGACTGCCATCACTGGCTACATGCTACAGTGTGAGACTGAAGTGAGAGCCGTGAATCTCCAAGTCCCTCAGACGACTTGAGGTTCTCCAGGCTGTGCATGCTGCTTGCTGTCCGAGCACCTGAACATGCCAGGTATCACTTTAGAGTTTAAGACAGTTAAGTTGTGTTGGTGTTTTAGCTCAGTATAGTCTCTAAGAAGGTGTGTGTGTATGCGTGCGTGCGCACACACACGCGCAGGAATGCATGTGTTGCTGGGGCTTGAACCTGGAACCTCGTGTGAGGTTAATCAGGTATCAGTAGGAGCCCCCAGCTCTTCACGTTGTTCTGTGCTTCCTCCAGCCCCAAGGCTGAAGACATTTCTGGGTACATGGCCTCCAGGAAGTAGCCATGTTACTTCCATCTCTGCTTCTACAACTGACCTTTTAGCCTCCTTCTCATAAGGGTCCTTACTACACGATGGTCTTCCTACACCATCCAGGCTAATTTCCCACCTCTAAGTAGTCGACTTCTCCCAGCTTTAGGAACTTCTTTTCACTGATTTCAGAGGTCAGGATATGGACATTTTGGGGAGCCATTGTTCTGTCCCCTACAATGACTGGTCACCCATTTGTGCTAAGTAGGGAAGCCACTAGGACTCCTCTGTGGCATATAGGACATTTACCTTCTGCAGCTGAAGACGGAAAATAACTGAGGAAAAAGCCTGACAGTGATTAGAAAACTCTGAGACCTCCAAGGAAGGCTGCTTTCTCAGCTGTCAGACCCCACACCCAGGTGGGGCCTCAGCTGAGAAGGCTCGTGACAACCATGGGGATTTCTGAGTGGACACATTGGATTGTCTTGAATCCTGAGTCCTTTTGAGGCCCCCGAACCTGCACAAGTAGCTGATCCTCTCTGTTGAAGGCCAATACCATCCCTTTACCAGAGAAAAATCTCAGAAAATAAAACAACTCCTCCTCCTTCAGCACCAGCACCAACATCACACACCTCATGTCTGACCTCATCCTCACTGGCCTCCAGAGACCTGACCACAGCGGGACCCACTGGGCAAAGGCTCTATCTATGAAGAGAGAGCAAGAACACCCCAAGGGAGGTGCGGCATGGAGTCAAGTCGAGGCTGTTTGAAGTTGCAAAAATCTGAATGGCTCTGCATCCTGAGGGTACTTAGCAAAGGACCTCCCTTATCTAACTCTATATAGGTAAGTGGCTGTCTTTCCAGGGCTGTTGCTAAGGCTGGTTCACGCTGCTAGAGCTGTGCTTGAGAGCTCTGGAGAAGCGATGTGTGCATTAAGTGAACTGGAGAGACTGACCATCAGGCTGAAGAGAAGAGCTTTTCAGGCTGTGCAGCTGCCTACAAGCCATGCAGTGTTCCAGTTGTTCAGCTCTCCTGGGCCACCACCCATGCTGGGGTGGGCTTTCCAGGCATGCAGCTGCTTTTGAGTCATCCTGCTCCCTGTAAGTCACCCTTCACCCATGCTCCTTTTGATACCCCCCCACCACAACTTTACTGGTTTACCTCATTGGATATTGGTACATTCATTATGCTGATCTATTGTGGGCTCCCTTTCTGGGATGAGTACACTTGTGTGTGTGTGTGTGTGTGTGTGTGTGTGTGTGTGTGTGTGTGTGTGTGTGTGTGTGTTGAACTTCCCCAGGAAGTCTGTTACACAACACAATCACACACCATCACACACACACACACACACACACAGGAGGGGCCACACACGTTGTTCAGATCACAGCCAGACTGATGCTTTGTCTGAAACAAAACCAGGAATAAACATTCCTGGTTGGTTAGTCTTGGTGTTTTGGGGCTGTATTATGGCACAGCACATTGTAGTGGGAGTGTCACGTGATGTGGAGGGAACACGTCCACATTCATTGCCAAGATATGAAGGAGAGAGAGAGAGAGAAAGAGGTTGGGATCCCATGATCCCCTTCAAGAGCACATCTCCAGTGACTTAAGAACTCCCACAAGACCCCAACTCTTATGAGTTCCAGGCCCTCTGGGTAGCTCCAAGCTGTTCATTTTAGCACATAGGCCTTTGTGAGGCACAAGATCCAAACTATAGCACCCCTCTAACTATGGGTTAGCTTCTACAGGCCTCATGTCAGCACCATATAGTGTCTACAGAAATTATTAACTACAAGTTGGTTGACACACGAAATTTAAAACTACTCAGAAATCTAGTCCATTGGTCTTACTGGATTCCAGTTTGAATTGCCCTCCCCTTTTGAATATAAAGGCAGGTTAATTATCTCCTGGGTTAAGCAGTTTCCTATCATGTCACAGTGTACTGAAGACATCATCTTGATGGAGGAAGGGTTTATGTTAGCTGGTGGCTTCAGTGTTTTTAGTCCAAAATCAGCTGGCTTCTGTGATGAAGATTGTCATGATGAGGATATAGTAGAGGGTGATGACTGCCTCAAGGTGTTCAGGAAGTGGAGAATGGACAGTGCGGTGATATTTTATTTGTGCTGAAATGTGATGATATTTTATTTGTGCTTTAATAAATAAAGCTTGCCTGGAGATCAAAGGAAAAATGCCAGCCATTATAAGTAAACAAACAAGTCAAGCAGTGGTAGCACAAGCCCTTAATCCTATCACTTAGGAGGCAGACTCTCTGTGTGTTCAAGGCCACACTAGGGAACAGAGCCAGGTGTGGTGACACATGCCTTAATTCCAACACTAGTTAACCACAGAGGTCTGGAAGTCTATACGGACAGACAGGATGTGACAGAACTGTGTAGGAAGAGGAAGTGATGTAGTTGGGCTAAGAGAGCCAATGAGAGAACAGAACAGAAAAGGCATATAAATGTGAGTAGACAGGAAGAAGGTCTCTTTGGAAGCTGTGGAGTTGGTGAGGTGAGGTTAGCTCGTGGGTTGTCCTGGTCCTCTGATCTTTCAGGCTTTCACCCAAATTTCTGGCTCCGTGTTTTTTATTTAATAGGACCATTTAGAAATTCATCTATAAGACAGGAAAGGGAAAGAATGGGAGGGGGAGGCCCAGGGGACAAGATGCTATCCTCAAAGGCATGCAGTCACTCCTCTCTCCAACTGGGCCCCAACTCCAAATAACCCGGTAGGGTGTGGGATCTTGACTAGATTAACCTATTCATGAGGTGAGTACTCTGATCTCTCAACAATGCACAAGCTGGTGATTGAGTTATTGACACATGAGCCCTTGGGGAAGGGGGCACACTTCCTCTCCAAATCATACCTCATCACTTTAATCTACCTTTACCCCTAACTAAAATGTCTCTTGGAGCTATTTTCAACTCTACTTGGAGACATCAACTGGGTCTATATTGTAGAAAAGTGTGTCAACCAGATGCTACCTTAGTGCGGAAAGGGAAGTAATAGGAAAAAGTTCTTCCACAAAGGTATAAATGCAAGGTGGTAAGAGCTATAGAGAAGTGAAAATGATCCCTAAGATTCCAGTGAAAACAATCGTCCCTTCAAATTCATCTTCTTTGAGGGAGCCCTCAGAAATCTCCACATGGATCTGGTATAATTCCCAGGGATCTTCGACAGTTTTCTTACAGGCTGTGCTGGACACAGGACCGTGGTTCTGTGTTCTTTGTTGTCACTTTGGAGTCAGCGAGGTACCTATGAATCTCAGTTTCCCTACTTAGTAACCGCCACACGCCGGGTAAGATACATCCGTGCTCTGTGCGCGTCTCTGTGTTCTCTTGTATGGAACTGACAAATCCTCCAACCTGCCTCTTAGGTTCACACAGCAGATGAGGCAACACTGATAAACACCAAGCAGGGTGTGTACACACAGTAGGTGTTCAACAGAGGTCACTTATGGTGGGGGAAGCTACCCCCGTGATGAAAACGTTTCTCTGGAATGAGACTTTCAGCCCGACTGGTTTTTGGCTAAATGCAGGAACTCAAGCTTTTCTTTGTAATTATTTTTTTGTAATTATTTCAAATTACAATAATAAGATTCTTACATAATTATGCAAAAACTCTTACATAATAATTACAGAAATAAAATTCTTTGCAATTATTTCCAAAAAGAATACATCATTACTTTTTGATTTGCAAGAAAATTTCAGAGAATAGTTATTTCTTAGTACAAGGTTTAGTGCAGCTATGTGAGGGGAACCAGAATTCTTTGACAGAACAAAGCTGTGGATACAAACCTCGGAGATCTTCCCCTGTGGGCCCACCACATGCACTTTAACGCTGCCAATAAAAATGTCATGGAAAAATATTCAGCTTGGATCTGGTAGTTTCCAGTTTTGTATATATGATTACCAATTACCTAAGGAAGTAAGTTTTGAAAATGTCCTGTTTAGCTCCTATCAGAGATAAATGATATTTCTATTTATGCAGAATTTTAAAAAGTTACTTTGAGCTGGGCAGTGGTGGCACACGCCTTTAATCCTATCACTCGGGAAGTAGAGGCAGGTGGATCTCTCTGAGTTTCAGGCCAGCCTGGTCTACAGAGTGAGTTACAGGGCGCCCAGAACTACACACAGAGAAACCCTGTCTCGAAGAAACCAACCAACCAACAAAATTCTGCCTGAAGACTGAAGGATTTTTTTCTATATTATGACATATAACACATCCAAAGCAATGCAAAAACACACGACAAGGACCCATCCATCGCAGGAGACGCAGGTACGACCCGGAAAAACCTCAGGTCAAGCAAGCACATTAGGGTGCTGTGGGTCCCTTTTATTCCCTGTGGAGGAAGCTTGTGACTCATTGTTTGGGGCAGCAGGTTGATCTTGGTAATCTCATCAGCCATTTGTAAAGATGGCTGGGAGACTCATCTAGCATCCCCCACCCCCCCACCCCTCCACCCCCGTAGGTTTGCTATTCGGTACTAAATAAAGCCATCAAATGAGGACTCCTCTTCAGGTCCCCAGGGCAGGGAGAGAGGGATACACTGAATCTAAGGGCAGTGATCTCCACTGGGCCCCACACAAACCCCAGCTGACCTGAGGAAGAGGAGAGCCGTCAACAGCCCCTCGGCAACACCCATGAATATTCCCATGATGCGGTCAGCGTGCTTGGGGACCCCTCACCGCCTCCTCTCCTTGAAGCCCCCTGTAGTGAGTCACGCATGTCCTTCCTCCCCTCTTTCTCTCCTGGAGCCACACTGCCTACTAACACAGCCATTCTGGGCCCACCTGAGATGGGCTGGATCACTTCTTTTTCTGTCCATAAGCAAGCACCCCTTTGCCCCATTGATTTTGCGCCTGTTTCCCGGAAGCGCTAAGTAGTTCTTGCATTTCTACAACAGTCTCAGACTCATCTCCTTCCTTCATTTCCTTCCTGATGCTTCTCTGAGCTAATCAGCACAATTGTGCCAAAGTATACCGTGAGCGAAAAGCCTCCGCTCCAGGCTCAAAAACCACTCAGCGATCTTAGAAGCATTTTCCTTAGATTTTTGTTTGTCTACATTTTTAAAACAAGTAAAGCCAAGCAATACAAATTCTTGGTTTATTTTTTCTTAACAATGATGCCCCAGAAAAAAAAAATAGAAAAAAACTTCCTTCACTAGAGAAAAGACCTAGCTCCTAACAATAGCATGATTACTTTAAATATAATCATTTAAACTATAGCTGGGTATGTTTTGGTGGAAGAGAAGTATACTCAAAGCGCCCGTTGTGTAGCTGAACTGTATCACGTGGAATGCATTTCTTCTGTCCAAGATCAACATCACAGCATGCACCAGAGAAAGCTAGATCCACATGGACAGAAAGGAGCCATGTCTCAGGGGACAGTGAGAGAGCAGACACTGTCTCTTGTGGAGACCACAGGAACACATATTCCCCACTCAGGGGAGAGTGCATTGCCATAGTCACTCAGATCAGAGACAAGCGTCAATCCCTTCAATTCTGCCTTGCAGGAATAAAAGGAACTCCTTACATCAGCATGCTTAGGGTCTTCCAGCCTGTTGAAGGAATTTCTTCAGTTCCCTGTAAGATGAGAAGTCAGACCTGCATACAAGAGCATGCACCAGGGTATCTTTGTTAAAATCACAAATTCTAGAAAACAGTCATCTTACTTTTGAGACAGAATCTCATTTTGTGTAGTCCAGGCTGGTCTTGAACTTTTGGACTGCTGGGATGATAGATGCAATATTACACTTCACTGATTTAAAAACCTACCCAATACAAAAGTCTTTAAACAAACTAATCTGGCAATATTCTAGAGTTCAAATGTTCCTTGGCTTTGAATTGGGTTGTGTCCTGGGTCATCTTAAATTTGACAATGCAGTTGACCTGACAAACATCCCAGCTTAGCCGTGCCCACCCTAACCATGCTCACACTAAGTCAGTCTACTGATTATACCACCCAACACAAAGTCTGTTTCCTGATAAAGTGTTGAGCAGCTCATGTAATTTACTGAACTGTACTGAAAATAAAAACCAGAATTGTTGCATGGGTACTTTTTGGTATCATCATAAGTTGTGTGTGGGTGTGTAGGGGGTATATACACACATATATATGAGTGAGACAGCATGCAGGAGGCAGAGGAGGACCTGGGTCCCTTCTGCTACTCCCCATGTTAAGTTTTGAGGTAGAGCCTCTCACTGAATGTGAGGCACGACATTTTGACTGGCTGACCGGCTGGGAGATCCTAGGATCTGTTGTCTCACCCCAGAAACACTGGAGTTTCAGGCACAAACAGCCGTGTCTGGGTGTGGGTGCTGGGGATTTATAGATTTATGGCCCTGCTTTCACAGCAAACATCATTTTACCCACTGAGTCATGGCTGCAGCCCCTTGTCTTACAATAATTTGAAAAATTCATTAAATTGAATCATCCTAAGTCTGGATCAGACATCTGTGCTCTGCAGCTCTCCGAAAGATCATGGGAGAGCGATTTGTATTACATAATGATTTAAGCACAGATTATAAAATAGCATGTATAATTCTATTGTTTGAATCTTTATGCTTTTGTATATGTCAGAACACAGAGAGAATGCTTAAAGAGACGCCCCCCCAAATGTTCAGGTGGCTCACTCTAAGTGGGTATATTACGAATAACATTTGCTTTCTTCAGACTATTATCAACTCCTGGGGTTAACTTTACACATCATTTTGTGATATGTATTTAATCTACATTAATCCATTGAGAATTTTCCGTATTGCTGGAATTAAGCTTGCGCTGTATTGAAATGCTAAAATTATCCTTACTTTAGAGAAGAATTGTGTGGCTGCTTGAGCAAGTTCTTTTTGTTTCAAAGGGATCAGATGATCTGGAGAGTAACGTAGAGGGTCCCGTGGAAAGAGCTGATTTCAGTGAGAGTCATGCACAGTGTCTCGTTTTCCCAGGAACATCCAACACAGATTTTGGTCTGCCTGTTTCTACCCAAAGTTTCAAAACTCACATGAGCCATAAAAACTAAGCGTGACCACGGGGTAGCTTACCATCCCCTGGTGTTTCCACACTGCTCTCGGCAGAAGCAGGGTTAGAACGTAAGAACGCTTGGACAGCTTGTCTTCTCGCTGTTTCTCGGTACTATTGGGAGACTGCCAGGCATGTGTTCAGCAAATGCTTTGGACTGGAAATGTTTTGCCACAACCACAAGCTGATTGAACAACTGTGATGGTTTAAATGTTCTTTGTCTGTGCTTCGGTTCGGTGTTTTGGTCGTGAGCTGGAAATATGTGCTTTGCTTTTAGCCAAAAATCAGGTTCATACGTGTTGAAAAATGAAGAGCTGTACATTTTCATAGGCACATTGTTATAATGTGAGTCTGTAAACAATTGTAGCAACACGTTAGTAATCATCTGGCGCAGAGTGAGAAGAAAGCTATATACGGAGTATGTTTTCACAGTCAGAACATTTGATTTTGGTCAAATCCATGTCAAAGAGGAATTGGAATTCATTTCAACCTTGGAATGCCTGGGATACAGGCAGCCAGATTATCCTAATTGAAAACACGTTTCACATTCAGAAATACTCTCAGACACCAAGTTTCCATTTCAAACATTATAGTCTCGTGCAGCTAAGCTCTCTTTATCTGAAAACCCTTAGCTCTTGATCACTCCCGACAATCGGTGAAAAGAGGCTCCTGAACACTGAAACACAGGTCATAAGTCCGTGCCTCACCAGCCCTTCTTGTAGAAGTCTATGTTGGATGAAGAGCCACAAATGCAGAGAGGACTTTTAAGCCCTGAGCTGCACACAGCTAGACAGCAGGTATCACGAACAGGAGCCCTGAAGTCTGAGGCCCTTCCAAGTAAGATCAGCACACTCATTACAAACAGGACTGCTGGTTACACAATAAAACAATGCATGAAGACTTTTTGCTCTCTAAAAACACACGTGCCTGCCACACTCACAGTGCTCCAGCAGGTTACCCTGGCTGGCCCCTCAGGAGTCTACAGACCCCAGTGCTAAATGGAAGACTCCTCAAGGGCCAGAGAGATAGCTTAGTGGATAAAAAGCTTGCCGGTGCGGGACTGGCGGTCTGGGTTCAGATTCTCAGACCCCACACGAGAGCTGGAATTGAAGCATGGTGTCTGTGATCCCAGCATACCCTCGCTGGGAGACAGGAAACTCAGGAAGCTGACAGGCCATCAAGGGATAGAGGGGAGAGTA